>NC_089583.1:123370198-123590198 GCF_019320115.1 Miscanthus floridulus
TAACAAATCACATATCATATGTAACATTTTTTTTTCTATAAAAGGACAAAGACAAAATTTGGAGGGTGGTGCCAGAGTTGGAGAAGAAGAAGCTCGCCGGAGTTGGTTTCCGATGCCGGGCGCAGTGGCGGCGCGGGCGAGGGCAAGGGCGCTGGCGTGGCAGCGCAGGCACGGCAGTGGCGCATGCGCCGGCGGACGGGCGGTTCCGCTGCAAAAGAAATTCGTGTGTGCCCAGTGCTAGTGTTATATAGCTTTTCCGTTGTTATTATGATTTTGGATCAGGAGGAAACAATGGGATTTTGCAAAACAATGAAGAAATATTCAGAGTTGTTGTATTCAGGTACCTTAATTTTTTGAAAATTTCTAGCAACAATCTTACACAATTAACTAGTCTACAACTAAAAAGGGTAACTCACGCAAATGGAGCATAGCTCAGCTGGTCAGGTTCCTTATGGCGAAACTTGCTCACTCAGATTTAAGCTCATCTTTTCTGTGGCTTATAAGCCGGCTGATGTTGTTTTATTGTGAGAGAAAAACACTATATCATGACTGATAAGCATGACTGATGCGATAAGCGAACATGGTATTTAGATGAGATTCTAAAATCCAGATTCTGAATAAAAATAACCTATGATGTTTCTTGAATTTTGTGCCTGCGTGTTATAATTCCCTAGAATCATATGGTGTTTGAAAGGGATTCTAGGATTCTAATTTTTTGTATCCGGATTCTTAAAAATCCCTAGGTATCCAAACGGGACATAAGTCCTCTAATGTGGGATAATTCAAGAATTTTTTAAGATTTTCTATTAAGTTATATATCAAATATACTTCATATATATAAATATATGGTATGGGGGATGAGCCCTCCATAATTGAATTCTAATAAAAAAATTTGACATGCGTGCTCGTATTTTTCTAGATTTTGTTTCAATATGTAACAGAGCTATTCTTTCAGGCGATTGGTACAAAGCTATTCTTCGAGGCGACCGGTTTTTCTGGATACAAGTCATTCTTCCAGTGTTTTGTTTTTCTGGATACAAGTTATTCTTTGAGGCGACGGGTTTTCTGAATTTATTCTATTATTTAAATGAGCTATTCTTTCAGGCGACATGTTTTTTTTTCTATACACACTTTTAGGCGACGAATTTTCCTAGATTTGTTCCGGTATTTAATGGAGCTATTCTTCTAGGCGACGGTTTTTGCTGGATACACAACTATTCTTTTGGG
The DNA here is from genome assembly GCF_019320115.1 of Miscanthus floridulus. Classification (NCBI taxonomy): domain Eukaryota; kingdom Viridiplantae; phylum Streptophyta; class Magnoliopsida; order Poales; family Poaceae; genus Miscanthus; species Miscanthus floridulus. The sequence goes on from NC_089583.1 coordinate 123,371,426, forward strand.
CGACAGGTTTTTCTAGATTTACTATGGTATTTAACGGAGCTATTCTTTTTGGCGACGTGTTGTTCGTACAACTCAGTTCTTCAAAGGTGGCTCTCTTTGTAAAAAAGAGACAATTCACAATGTTTTTTTTAGTAAAGCTATATTTTTTCTATAGCTAAACAGTAACAAAATTACACGTTGCTCGAACCACAACAAAATTTCAAGCACCTGAGATTTTGGAGATGTTAAGAATTATAGCTTGAGTGAGGTTTCAAAAAATTACTGTAGAAAATCTCTGCGCAATGTGCTTGAATGAAGAGGAGAAAAAATATAATCCTGTAGTTGTTTGCAACAAACAAAAGTGCATCACGAATGAATTCACGATATAATAGGCAATTTTAACAACGAAAAGAATAATATGACAATATAAATAAAAAATTACGTAGACGAATAGCTATGATGAGCAAAAATTATTATAGCAGCAATAACAGGAAACTGGAAACAAGCAAACACAATTGCATAGAGATGACGCCACCACCAGCCTGCTTGGTCCCCTGGCTCGGAATCCTCAACGGCATAGCGCACTCGTCGCCGTTGAAGATAACCTTGGACGGGAAGCCGTCACCGGCGATGACGTCGATGCCGGGGGTCGTTTTCTTCGTGAAGGAGAAGACGGACTGCAGCTTCCCGGGCACCGGGTAATCCACGCCGCTCATGTTCCTCTCCCCGAGCAGGAAGTTGGAGCCTTGGAAGCCCTTGACAAAGATGGTGCTGTTCCCGACGCGCGTGGCGTTGAAGGAGTATGCCTGGTCGAACCCGTCGTACGCCCTGTCCATGACGATGGCCGTGAACCAGTCCGGCATGTCCGTGCCGTCCCAGTTGAAGAGCGTCAGGCGCGCGCTCCACCCGCCGGTGAAGTCGGTGGCGACGTGCCAGTTGATGCTGACGCCGCAGAAGTCGCCGCAGGGCATGGGGTTGGGCACGCCGAGGTGCTTCTGGTCCGCCCACGTGAGCGTCTCGCTGGCCCGCCGGTCGAACGGCATGAGCAGCGCCTGCGGCGGCAGCAGCATCGCCGGCGCCGTGGTGCTGCAGGTCGCCGACACGGCCGGTTGGGTCGCGGACGAGGGGCAGCCGCACGCGCACGTCCGGCAGGGGACCACCGACTCGTTGTAGAAGGCGGAGAAGGACACGCAGCACCTGGGCGGCTTCTTGGTCGACGTGGTGATGTTGCACACCACCTGCCACGTCGCCACGGCCACCGTGGTCGACGCGAGCCCGCTGGGGTCCGGGTACTCCGACGGGCTCACCGGAATGGGCGCCCCGCACGCGTACTCCGGGTTCAGCGGCGACGAGCCCGTGACGTTGAAGCTGGTCGGCGGGTAGAGCTTGGTCCGGTTGAGGTCGGGCGGCATCTTGTAGACCTCCATCTGGAACGCCGACTTGGACTGCGCGACGTCCATGGACTTGGGCAGGATGGTGCCGTTCCGGCAGCAGTGGTTGATCTGGCCGATGTCGTCGTCGTTGGCCCGCGACGGCGGAAGGTCGTGGACGACGGGCGTGCGGTCGCAGTTGAGCACCTTGGAGAAGTCGAGACCCTTGTAGTACTGGCCCTGGGGACCGTAGAGGCAGCCGGCGGTGTCGACCTCCCGCGGGTAGGCGCCTCGCATGGTGTTGATGAACTCCCCACGCCGCCACCGCCACGACAGCTGCCAGCCGTCGAGGCGGCCTAGCGGCGCGTCGTTCTCCAGCGTGACGAGCGCCAGGTAGGTGGTCTCGTGCGACTGGAGCACGTCGTAGGTGATGACCAGGTCGCCGGTGCGGCGCGGGAGGAAGTTTCTCGCCGGGTCGGTGGCGCTGTCGTCGTCGGCCCCGGCCGCCGCCGCCGCGGGCGTGAGCACGCAGCAGGTGGTGAGGTTCGTCGGCGACGTGGCGTTGGTGGCCGGCGGGCAGGTGTAGGAGGGGTCGGCGAGCGAGAGAAAGGACGGGAGCGGGTCGTAGGGCTTGGGCCCGGCGAAGAGCGTGCCGACGAGGTTGACGGTGGCCTGTGTCTTGGCGGGGTCCCCGGCCGTGGCGATCGGGGTGAGGAGGTCCGTCTGCGGGTACCCTGTGAAGGACGTGGGCCTGCCGGCGTCCCCCGCCGTGGTGTTGTAGGGCAGGTCGGCGCCTGAGGTGAGCACGGCGCCGTCCACGCTGACGAGGATCTCGCCGTGCACGAACGTGATCTGCAGCGCCCAGGAGCGGAGCGGGCGGGTGCCCGAGTTGACGACGGTGGCGCTGGCGCGGAAGGAGTAGGGCTGGGAGTTCCGCTCGGCGACATGAGGCCTGATCTGGTCGCGGCCCTGCAGCGTGTAGCTGAGGAAGATGCCGTTGCAGCCGGCGTCTGGCGCCGGCGCGGGCGCCGGCAGCTGTGCCGAGGCGGTGTGCGCGAGGAGCACAAGGAAGATGAAGGTTTGGGCGATGTCCACGATGGACATGTCCATGGCCATGGCTGAAGCAAGCGCCGGCCGGGGCAGGCACAGAAGCAAGCGCGCGTGGACTCGGAATTGGCTGCTTTGCGGGGTAAAGAAATGAAATGAAGGTGGTGACGGGTGAGTGGATCGAGTCATCGTAGCGACGGTCGTCGGAGGATGATCAAGTCCGTCCAAGCACACCAAGACGAAGCGAAAAGGAAGCCTAAGCGCTTGCCTGCAGGGACAGGGATGGAGGCTCTGTTGATCTTGTCAAAAGAAAAAGAAAGAAAGAAAGAAAGAAAGATGGTAAGAGGGGGACGGCAATTTTCGCCGGCGATAGATAGTTCTAAGCAGGTGCCGTCAGCAAGTGTAGGAACCAGTCTACGACCAGGGTTGCTCTCCTGCTTCTACTCAATTTTCAAAGCTGACCGAGGAGAGTGAGAGGGGCAGAGCAGGCACCACTACTAGGACCAGGCACGAGGATGACGTATGGCCTGCCAAATGTTGCCCTTGTTATAAAACATGTCGTCCGCGGTTAAGACCTTCTCTTCTTCGTCTCTTATAATCAACATAGTAAATAAAAGTAGAACACATAAACACAAGAGATAGAGAGACTATTCTTTATTTCTCTCAATATTGATGATTACAACATATAGCTCACACGTATATATAGTCATGTCAAGGCTTAAGAATTTGGTAAGAACCCACGTACAAACGGACTAGGATTAAGATTTTTTCTTTTTCTTTCCTTCTAGGATAGAGTTCGTATGTTTTACAACACTCCTCATTGGGTGATTACCACGATATGCACATGTTTCATTAAAAACTCCATCAAAAAATCCAGTAGGAAAAAAACGATTCTTGGAGAAAAGAGTACATCGCATTCGTTAATTGCATTGCACATGTTGTCTCATTAAAAACCTTGCGTGAGAAACCTTCAAGTAAAAACTCACATAAAAAAAGAGTACAACATTTAACCTTCTTGGTCATGTATTCTTCAGAATATTCCATTCTTCGTGAATAGATATTTATCTTCATGATCTATGCATAGACTTCAATATTTTAGCAAATATGATCTACTTGATCTTTGTAATTCTAGTGATTTTAATTACCTTCAAAGTAGATTTACTCAAATTGCTACTCCTCATAAAGCCATCCTTTGAATTTCATTGTTCAGTCCACACTTTTCATAAATGTGTGATTAATAATGGTATGCAGTACCATAATACTATATCTTTCAAAATGTTGGCTTACCATTCTTCAATGAATTATAATATGAGTAAACAAGAGCAATATGCTTCATGCATAAATAACCACTTATTAGTTATGCAAAACAAATAAAATTTTTCCTTCAGGGTAATAAATCCTTTAGAGGATTATGGGAGTAAATAAGTTACAATATTCAATATCTTCTAGATAGTGCATCAAATCTTATACTAGAGTTTTAATACTTCTCTAATTCTTACTTAGTGGATTTCCAAATTATATTTTCTATAAATCTTCAGGATTTTGATTGTACCACTAAATAATAAATACAGTCTTGCATTTGGTATTTAGGGGATAATTCAATTGCCAAAATGACCATTATTCACATACCTTCTATGATATTTAGAGGATACCAAAACTTCATTGCTAGCTTTACGATATACACTTTCTGAGTGTTTGTATGACACATTCATGGTGTTTATGATTCCTCATTTGCTTTCTTTCGGGTCTATATTAACTTCAGGAATTAATGATGCTTTTCAAGAATAGACTGGTAAATCCTTCATGGATTAAATCCTTCAAGGATGTTCTTATTCTTAGTGAATAACATTTCTCTTCTATGAGATATATTATCTACTATATGAAAAATTATTATGTGATATACACAATGAGATAGTATTATTCACTACAAAGTCATTCGATGACTATTTCTTCTAGGACATACTCTTCTCAAGACTTCAATATTCATTCAAGAATATATTATACCTTAGACTTCTTAATACTTTGTATGGGATTTAATTTCTATTTGTTGCGATTTATATTCTTCAGGAACTATATAGATCTTCATGAGGTGTTCTCTTTATGAGAATGGAGGAGTTTTATTTTATTTCTATCCAACAAGTACACACTAAACTAGAATCCGTAGACATCCTCGTAGATTTTAACTTGATAGTATACAACATTTAGTTTACTACTAGTAAACATAACTTATGGTTTATAACTTCAAGTTACTTCTCTCATTTTCAAAAATATCTAGCATATGCTCCACGTCATGCTTCATAAGAGCATTTATCAAACTATTGTTTGATTTAGTCCGTGTTAATATTCCTGCTTCAAGCTTCGAGAAATATTTTCTTTAGATTATTTTTCTTCTGTGAAAATAATATTTGGCATTTAAAATAGGCTTTCTCTCCCCCTAATGCCAATATTAGATCTTTATAGCATACTTCAAAAGATATCCTCTATCATGAGCTTAAAATAATCAAATTCATGCATCTTCAACTACAAGCGGAGGCCCATTCATATATGCTATGATGAAATTTTATGAAAAATATCCACGCACATATTTAAATATGGGGGTTATTATGCAGCGAGTTAGAATACATAAAGTGCACTTAAAAATGTTAAGCATTTCTTCAAACTCAGGGATGTTCTCCTCCTGATTTGCACATATCATGGTTTAGAAAACTATTTCATTATCTAGCTTCTTTATTGTTTAGCAAAAAAACGATCCAATTATACATACATAAAAAATAGACCATATACTTCAAATGTATATAATACGCAACATTCAAAATCACATAGAATTTCTTCTAGAAATTTCTAATTGCCATTAATACAAAATTCCCAAAATGCATTTTCTTAAAAAATCTCAAATCATCTAAGTGTGTAATCCACCATCTTAATTCCACAATTATTCATCTCATCAATTGGGTCACTTCTCCATTTAGCTAATTTCAGATTAACCGACTCTCGTGTTCTTTTTTTTTATCATCCCAAAATTCAGCTCTTCTAGATGAAATCACGCAGCATGCACGTAGTTGTCTATGTACTTTCGGTAGAAATTCTTATGCACACGCCATGTATAGTAACTGCGACAAAAAAACATAATTGCCCAACTCGATGGCAAGACAAATGCAATTTGATATGCAAGATCCGTATTGGCGGCATGTATCTGCGAGATGCGATTATTTCATACATTGCAGGATGCCAATTTGATCTACCTCACATGCCGCGTAGGGCAGTGGTCAGTAGATACATACCGCGTAGGGCATTTGGCATTGTCGTAGAACTGTCTGCTTAACGACGATGGTGTATGTCGACGTAGTTCATATCGGCAGTAAGTAGAGGTAGCAGATCCGTCCGCTAACAATGTCGGAGATGTTGACGTCGTCGAAGTAGTCGCCGCGAGATGTCGGCACGAACGTCGGCGTAGAAGATCGGCGACAGTTTCAACAGTGATGTCGACGTAGAGCTTGTCATGCTGATAACGTGTTATAAAATATATTGCCAGTGGTTAGGACCTTTCCCTCTCTGTCTCTCATAATCAATATAGTAGATGAAAGTAGAACACATAGACACAAGAGATTTGTAGACTATTCTTTATTTCTCTCAATATTGGTGATTACAACATAGAGCTTTCACGTATATATAGTCCTACCAAACTCTAAAATTTGATAAAAGCCCATATATAAACAGACTAGATTAAAATTACTCATTTTCCTTTCTTTTATATAGAGTCCGTATGTTTTAGGAGAGCCCTCGTGGCTTCTCTCTTGCTGAGTCGCAGTCCACTACTATGACGCGCAGTGGGCTGGACGGCAGAAGCAGTCATGGGCCCAAACTCTTTAAGCCACAACGCACGGCCCATACTTCCAGCCTTGATGGGCCCGTTTCCGGTGAACGCACGGCCCATAGTCTGCGCCTCTGCGGTGTCTGCAGTCTGCAACGCTGGTGCTGGAGACCTACTCTGCTGCTGAAGATCAGATAATCATGCTATCACTATCAGCCATGTATCCATATACTCTACTTGAGATTTCGTGTAGATGCAATCTGAAGCCGCTCTTCTTCTCTTTTCCTGATAAAGAAACTTTATCGACCTTAGAAAATTACACCAAGACGATACAATCATACTAAGATCACTCGCGACCTTTGCATACCTAGGATGCACACAGCCAACAACATAACATTATTAGTTCCTTTCTGTTCAAGCTTGGTCTGTTGAATCGATGACATTATTGGTTCCCTTCTGTACAAGCTTGGTCCGTTGAATCAATGACGACCCATCAGAAAGTCATACGTCAGACTAAGATGGCAAAATGGAAAACAAAACCTTCTTGAGTTGTCAGTGGATGACCCATACACCAAGTGAAATCAATGTTCATACCTAAATGAATAAATCGGCAGGATTGGAAACAATAATAAAATCTGCAGGATTGGCAACAATAATATAACAGTGCGTAGACTTAAAACCATAGGTCCATTTTTGTGTCATCAGTTAAAATAATATTGACCGAGCAAACATTAAAATAAAGATGCCAGGATCCACATCAATATCATTTTACAGCAACAACATGTGCTTGTTAATTTCTGGGAACAAGCAAACAAACATATATGTTGGGAGACAAAATGAATAAACATATATGTTGGGAGACAAAATGAATACAGTATGATAACATTGATACAAGATCCCTCAAAATCTTTTCGTACGAGTCGTGCAAGCTTTACTTCTAGTGCTCTCAAAACTGTATTCACATTCAATCAAGTTGCTTTGTCCAATCGAAGGGCATCCATTCCTTCATGAAGCTAGCAACAGCCTGCCTCTGGTTATCCATGGACTCGTGCCTTCGCCGACGGTGCATGTCCGCCGCTGGCAACTGCAGCATCCCTCTGATGACATTCAATCCAAACCCAGCGCTGAACTTGCTCTCGTCATCTATTACATGCACAAAACCACGGTCCAACCCAAACTCCACGTGGAAGTAGCCAAAGTTCTCTGGGATGACCTGCCTCAAGTTGCGGCTTGCACTTGTTGGGATAACCTTCTTCATCTCATGTTGGGTCCATTCTTCTTCAGCTTCATCAATAGCCTGGAGTAAATGAAAATAATCTCATTACAACCAAAAGCATAGTAGAATATTCTCAGTTATGAAGGTGGAGGAACACTGGAACTAGACGACTGACCTTTTTAAAGTACATTGGGGCATTGCTTGAAACTTCACAAGGGGCAGGGATGCACTCAATCATGCAGTGTCTCCGTTGTCTGGCCAGGCTTATGACAGTCTCCATAAACACCACATCCTTGTCCTTCCGTGCAAACATCTTCAACAGGCACTTCTTGAAGTTGCGAATCTCCCCCCCAAACGTTCTGATCAACAGTTCTTGCTGCAACCAGTATCAAAATCATCAATAATGAAAAAAAACTGATTGTCTGTTCGTAAATTAAAAGACAGAATGTTCCAGAAAATAGCGTATTCAAAAGCACAAACAAGTAGCAGCTGGTTGGTTCTTAAAGAAAGCTTAATTTCGTCCAAATGCAATAGGACCAGCAAAACCGTCTCACCTGTAATGGGAGAATAATGCAATGCCCAGGGATAACAGGCTCAAACTGCGGCAGCATCAAGTAAGTGAAGTTTCCAATAGCAACAACCAGATGTTTTGGCCTGGATGGGTTCTCAAAGCAACTCCTTCTGAGTCAACATATGTGTACTAGTGCTTCTCGTTGCGTCATGTGCCTGTTTGTTCTTTCTTTTGTCCTTTTTAGTGGGAGCATCAACAAAATCATATTCAACCTCTATACTTTTAGAAATGTTATACCGCTTGTTGTGCATAATTTTATTAGCCAAGTGCAGGTCAGCATCCTCTTCTCTTTTCCTGCGATTATCTGCACTAGGCACATGAGTATGCCTGCAGATGGGAAGAAAAAGAAGTCTTGAGCAGGCAGATAAAATAAGGCTACAAGTGTTGATATATAACAATGAAGTCAGAACTTCTTTTCCATACTACTCAGGATATCATTTAGTTTTAGAATACTTCCCCACAAAATGACAAGTGCATACTTTGTTTTGAGAGATCATTTCTTTACCATGGAACAAATGGTTGGACATAGTTACCTGATACTGATTGTGCTTTTTTCTTCTCCATGGCCAGGCTTCTCATGGGCAGTATCGTGATTCTCCAGCAAAGTTTCCATTTCTCTCTGACAAAGAACGACGAGCAGTTTAGACATATTGCCAAACAAATAGAAAAAAAAAAACAGATTAACCTCTCCCTATTCTATAGATAATAAAACATTTTTCCCAGTTTCCTAAATCATGGGATGTGGGTAAATATACACTTAGTCCAAATATATGTAGGAAAATATAGTTCCAGTAGGACCAATGTAATCCATATTTCCAACCTTAGTAACATGCAATTTTTCAGAATATATGTAAGTTTAGGACTAAGTGATGTTGGAAACACAATAAATAACACATCTCTACTGTAAAATCTGATGAATATATGTTACTCTGCATATTCCTATTATCGCATTACAAAATAAATTGCCATATAACAAATTAACGATTCACAAATTCATAAAGTGTCAGCATTGCCACAAGAACGATATTGGAAGACTCACCGAACGGAAAGTTGTTCAGCTTCTCGATACTTGCCTTTCATTCGGAGCTGCAGAATGTTTGCAGCCATCTGGTTTGCATTTAATGTCTGAGTGCTCACTAATTGTACTTTGCTTGAACTCTCCTTAAGGGATCTCTGCCTATTGTCCCTCTGCTCATCAGTGATAACACTAGAACTAACAGCTGAAGCATTTGTGTTGTTGCTCTCAAGATTGCTAATCTTTTCCATAAAGCTTCCATCATCAGAAAACTTATTTAAGCTGGCTACCGCTGAAGAGATAAGTGCCTGTTCCTCGGAAGATATATTCTGTCTTGTCTTTTTCCATGGGACAGAATCAGGTTTGGGTGTTCTCATGGCATTACGCTGAGAAGAAACATCCCGTCTGCCACTGTTACCATCTTGGTGACCCTCTGGACTTCCTTTGGCATTTTCTTCTGAGCAGTCAGCATTCCCATGTTTCCTGCCTCTAATGGCATGCAAATGAGCATGTGAATGGGCAGCTCTTGATGATGATACTGAAACCGCTAATTCGCCTAACGAACCCCATCTCTCTTCAACAACCTATAACAGTCGAATAGTCATCACAAAAGTGAATGAGAAATAAAGAACGAACGAATCAGTTGCTAAGAGTTAATGACATGTAGCTGTGCGCTTACATCCTCGAGTTTTGTTCCTTCACGAGCAGCTTGCTCCTTGCCTCCTTGGCACGCTTCAAAGCTTTAAGCCTCCAGCTAACACCTCCATCGCCCACAGCAGAAGATGCAAGCAACTGACTGACTTCATATGATGGCTTCTGGATATCCAGTTCCATTATGTTCAGGGTATGGGTTAAGCTGCTTTAGGCTCGTTCTCGGTCTCACAATCTATCAGTAATCAAGCAAAAGGCGGATTACTACAGCGTGTTCACAAAAGCAGTCATATATATACAGAGCAGTAACATGTAACCCCTTCATGCAGGGGCGGACTCACTAATATTTGGCCAAAAAAGAAAGAGAACTCGAAGATTGCACTTGTAATCAGATCAGATCAAATAGGAATGGAAGAGAATGGGGGTGGGCGTACCTGGTGGGTGATCGCTGCCTGCAAGGGTCCCGAAGATGAGACCTAGGCATCTGGCGTAGGACGGCGGCGGTCGCGGTGGCTCAGTCGTCGCCACACGCAACGGAAGAATAAAAAGGCAGGGCCGCAGTGTAAAAGCTTCCGATTCCGTGTCGGGGTCAAGTTAACTATCAGACGAGACGAAAGAGGAGACCTGCCCTCTCACTTCTCAATCAAGAAGTAAAATAATCCTAAATTTGATCAGATATCTATAAAGATTACAATATTTGTAATACATAATAATTGTTAAGTATTATTAGATTGATTATAGAATATACTTTTTTATAGTAAATATATTTAAAGATATAAATTTTGATACTATTTTTGTAAGCTAATTGAATTCAAAATTGTTTGACTCCTCGTAAAGAAGACTTTCATTCTTTTTAAGACGATAGGAGTAGCTATAAGAAACTAGTTACTCCCTCTATTCTAAATTATAAGTCATTTTAAGTTTCTAGGTACATAGTTTTTGCTACGCATCTACATATACATTATGTCTAGACATAAAGTAAAACATACATATCTAAAAAAAGGTAAAATAATTTATAATTTGGAATAGGTGAGTGCTTAAATGATGTAACGTTATCATGAATCACCTCAACACAAAAGAAAAAATATCAATTCAAAATAAAGGTGGTCTTTTTGTTACAACTATCATACATATGCTATATTCGTTTAAATAACGACATATAGAAGGTACATATTCCATCCTCGAAAGTATTTTTATCATTTGCTGTGGAGCACATCAATTTGTTCAATATAATGATTCCGTGTTTTTTTAGCACAATTGAGTATTTATGATCTAGTTGGTAATTACTTTCTTGTTGTTTAAGCTTGCAGACAAATTAAATTGAATATGTTTGCCCCAATAACACCCAACTGAACCAACAAAATGGATGTTATCGTTCTGGTTTCTCAAGTATAGTTTTGGAACATGACTTTGATCACTTTGTACGGATCTTCCTAATTTGGAGACCATTTGCCAAATCGGTTACTCTTCATCCTATTTTTATAGATATAGATGAGGAAAGCCAAACTTCGAGAATAGTCGAGAGGGGTAAAAAGGATTTTTTTAATGATTTAATCACCCCCAAGTCTCCTTAGGCTAGGCTCAAGCAAATCCGTTTTTTTTTTCATTCCTTAGTCCAGTTACACCAAAAATAACTTTCTAATTTGTCTGTTGTGAAGTATTTTTGATGCTGGTGAATCACCGTGATATGCTTTCATGAAATATTTAATGTCAGTCAGTCAATCAATCTAATCTGTCTGGTCAAATATTTAGGTACCGTTTCGAGAATTTTTTTATCCGGTGTTTTCTTTGTGAAAATGGACTGATTTCTATGAAATTTCTATATAATTTCTGTAAAATTACTATATTTCAAGAGGCCTTTAATGAGGAAGAATCACATAAAAACATATAGGAACCAAATAAAATAGTGGAAAAGCTTCAGCAAAAAAAATGCCACCTATCTGCCCATCTTATAAAAGTGGAGTCATGGACGAAAACATTGGATTCTTCCATTTTGAATTGTAAGTCGTTCTGACTTTTCAACATATATAGCTTTTACTATACAAGGTGCATTTTTTGTACTCCCAGGAGCAGTTACTCCCATCTTCAATAAACAACATTACATATGTGTGCATACTCATTTATTAATTTGAGTTTGTTTATATACTCATTTATGATACTCCAAATCATACTATGTGATTTTTTTTTTCAAAAGAACCCATATTTTTTAATATGTTATTACGATACTATGACAGTAGTATACAAAATAAGTATAACCATATACTCAATGTATACTTACATACTTGACATACATACTACCATATATGGTCTAGTATGATCATATACTTCGTTAACATATATTTTGTCGGGCTATATACACACTAAATCTAAAGATATACACATAGGACTTTCTGGGAGTAGGAAATAATTTCCCTTACTATATAACTAAACATAATATCTAGATATGTATCAAAAGCTACATATCAAAAGCTTCTCACTTATCTCTAACTTGTGTGTTCTATTTGTATGCTCGTGCATTCACTGAGTGAGTGATAGATGGATTTTTCAGCATTGTCATCCTCAAAGAGCAGAGAAGATGGACACTGGCGACACCAGAAGGCTAATGTTTTGTGTACGGACACTACACCATGACATACATTCGCTTACAGTTATCCGTCGATAAAATATGGGTTTCATCTACACATTATATGTTGGCAATTATATGACTTTTTATTATCATATTATCTATTGGTGAAAAGGCTATAAGACCATGAGCTATCTGTCGATGTGCAGAAATGTACTGGTTCTTTTGGTATTAAAATTGATTGAAGCCTGTTTTGTTGCGAGAGTTTGATAAGCCGATAAGTTCAGGCGAACGTACCCCGGAGTACCATGCGTGTTTTCCTGCAGCTTGTGAACAGCCGCCCAGTTCCATGTCCCTCAAACCGAAAAAAGAAAAAAAAATACGCCCGCTGCCCCGAGCTCCCGCCGCCCCCACGCCGCTGCCCCCGACGCCGCTCCCCACGCCGTCCGCCGCCCCCACCGGCCGCCACTAGTGCTGCTGGCCAGGGCCACACCCCGAGCGAAGCTCGCCTGTGCGGCTGCCTGCACCAGATCTGGCGGCACCAGATCTGCAGAGAGCCGCCACCGGGCGCCACCACTGAGAGTCCGCTGCGGGCCACCATAGGGCGCCGCCGCCGGGCGCCACAGATGCCCCCGCCCGGCGCCGGGCACCCCCGACGAGCGCCGCCGCCGGCGAGCGAGAGTGCTGCCGCCGCTGCAGTGGATCTCCCGCGCGGTGTCCTCCAACGACGGCTGTGTATTCAGGTGCGTCACATCCCCCATCGCATCCTCCGCATCATTCCTTTCCCGTCATCCCCATTCCGTTTCTTGCTAGGGTTTGGGCGCAACTTACTTCTGTTGAGATGGTGATGACTGAGTGACCGCCGCCGCTGCTGCCGCCACTCTACGCCTTCGTCGTGTCCTTCGCCAGGCCTTCTTCAGGCCCTTCACCATCGACGAGCACACACCAGTTATGCCCACCGCTTCTCTTCCCTTTGCTGTTGTGTGAAACCGACCACCCAAACTCTAAATCAAGTTATATATATATTTGGATCCGATCTAATACTAGTCTATACATGTCGACTTTTTTTTTTGCAAAAATTATCGGGTGTACATGTGTACACCCATATCCTTTAGTGTGTCCGGCCGCCCTTGATTGCACAGATGGATCTGTAATCCTTTGCTAGGCAAGTATGGAATTTTTGCTCGATGTAGGGGTTTTTGCTATTAGGTTTTAGCTCTGTCTAATTTACAGAACCACTTATGCAACCTAGACCCTATTTGATTCCACTAGATTGCACATGAATTCGAGGTTTTAGATATCTAATCAATTGAAATGAAATAAAATACGTTTGTTCTTTGCTTTCCTCAATCTGAAATATAGAAAAAAATATTAGAACCTTTGTTGCCTGTTGTTATTGGCATCCTAGGCTGCTATATGCTGTCATGCTCAGCATTGTTTCTATTGGAATTAGATCCACACACCCCCTTCATGTTTTAACTTGGATGGTCTTGTTCAAGGTTTTGGGGGCTTACCCAACCTTTGTTGTCCAATGGAAGCCGATCGATTGTTGAGTTTGCAAAAGGGTAAGCTACAAGAGCCCTCTGTACTATGTAATTTATTCCTTTATCCTTTTCCTGCCTTATGTTTTTCCTTTTCTTGTACCACACTACCACTGCTACATGTTAAGCATGGCTCATCTTTTCCTTTCCCAAATTCTTGAAGCTCCTAAGGAAGAAGAGGTTTCCCTTCTTCTAGAAATTTTCAGGTGATCTTATTGTCCAAAAGATGTGCCATTTGTGTCGCTATGTTTTTCAACAATCAAAGAATTTTTCATCTTAGTTTACAGTTCAAGTGGAATGTCTAAGTACACTACGAAATTACTCTGAGCTTGAATACTAAAACTCTCTCATGCAGTTTCCATATTGTAAAGATATAATTAAATGCACTTGGTCTGGATAAACACAGGGAAAATACCCATCGAAACACAATGGGCCTAGAAGCAATAATATTTGCACGGTTGCACCTGACTTTAGGATAGAGCAATGACTCTAGAAACTTACTACTGCTTTGATGTGAAGAATTGTACTTCGCCTTTAATGTTAAGAATTTATTTTATGGTTTTCTATTGCAAGTATAACACTGTCTGCTTCCTATTTCCTTATGTGGCTATATTTTTGTTATGTGATATTTTTCCTTTCAATGTTTCATACTCTTACTGAATGTGCAATTAAGATTTTACTTTGGGCTCTTATGAAGGCCCATTGATTATATATGTTAGCTTCCCTGAGAGAACAATCTTTAGCCCATCATTTTTTTAATCATTGGTTTGATTGTGGCTGTTTGACATGATTCTGTCTACTGTTCCTTGAACTTGAGTCTCAATATTTGTTTCCTTCATGAGCATCCTCTCCATTTTAAATGACAGTCATTTTCCTTGAACTCTGATCTTACTTTGCCTTACTCGTTCTGTGCTATCGATGCTGCTTATGCGCAGCTTGTTGCCCTGGGCACAAAAGATCAGATACAATCCAGTCTGAAGACTTAATACCTTAAAATGAATGCAAATTAGCTTACCATAGGTAATATTATCACCATCCTCTCAAGATGAAAGCAGAGGCAGAGTTGATTGTTAATGCAAATAACTTGGCTTATTGATCTTGCCTAATTTTATGACAGGTGATCTATAAATATTATAAGTAATAATACCTGCAAAGTTAGTTTTTGTCTGAAGGTGTAGGTATCAATGGTGGCAAATTTTCAGCTTCTAGAACTGGTGTTGAGGTTGATCCAACTAATATGTTTTATTTGATATTAGTTTCTTTCCAAAATTTGCTTTATCGCACAGACATGCAATTACATACATGCAATAAAAAATTGACAACCTGTTTAAGTTTAGAATTACCACCATATATGTAAGATAAAAATTGCCTAAATTACCAAATGCACATAGATTGAAAAGCTGCCAAGTTATCTGACTACAATCTGCTATGGTTCATCCTTTTTTTTTCATGTTATAGGTACTTCAGCTATGAGCTAGCTGTCGAAAATCTTTTGGGTTGGCAACTTTTTGTGCATCAAGCTGGGGCTCAAGTATTTTGTGAGTGGCAATAATAATTGTGATTTGAAGTGCTTGGATTGGGCAGCAAGCTAGTGCTGAAAAATGGGTCATTGCTTGGGGCTATAGCTGCAGCCTGCAGGATTGGCTCAGCTGAACACAACTCATTTGTGCAACAATGGAGTTTTTTTGAAGTGACCAAGAATTATGCAGCAAGACATCAAGTGTTGGTTATTATTGTGCAGCAAGACATTGAAGTACAGCAAGACACTGAACTTAGCTATAGTGCTGGAGTTTGATGAACACACCATTTTTGTGCAGCAAGACGTTGAAGTGCTGAAATGGAACTTTTGTGCCTGAGTCATCATATTGGACTTCTAAACTTCAGCAGCCATAACCATTTATCACAAGACTGTGTTAGCTAGTGCATTAATCCAAAGCATAGTGATAAAAAGGGCGTACCCAGTGCAGAGAGCTCCCGCTCTGTGCGGGGTCTGGGGAAAGGTGTTAGTGGCAAGCCTTACCCTCGCTTGTGCAATGCGAGGAGACCGCGACTCGAACCTGGGACCTTCCGCTCACAGGCGGTAAGACTCTAGTCTCTACCGCTTGCATCAGGCCCGCCTTTCAATCCAAAGCATAGTGATGTTTAAATCTTTTCCTTCTTATTTGACTAATTGCACCATAGCTTGTGACCGTTTAGTATACGTCTGTTTGCTATCCAAATCCAAGGTAACTCATATGTAATGGACATGTGTATGTGGCTGTATGGCTGTGACTATTTGACTTGCTGTCCACTTGATGTGTATCTCCAAGATCTAATATATATCTTATCAAATCAATGAAATCAAGTGGCTTTGAATATGTGATGTGTTCTCTAAAATAAAATGAGTTTATGGAAATATTTGTATTATATTAATATTAATATCTATTATACAGTTTTGTTGACAGTTAAATTGCCACTGAGGGCATCTTTCCAAACATGTCGCGGGAATGGTTTCGCCAACCCACAAACTGTCGGCAAAGAGATAACTGTCGGTGTAGGTCTAACTGTCAGGAAAAGTTTCAACTGTCGGTGTAGGTATACCATTCGGCTACACCCTAACTGTCGGCGATTGTTTGAACTGTCAGGAAAACTTTCACGAACTGCTTTTAACGCACCTGTTTCTAAACTGTTGATAAAACTTTTGATGGGAGGCTATCTGTCGAAAAAGGTATCCTTTGCCTAGGCCTTGTTTAGATTGCAAATTTTTGCAATCGGGACACTGTAGCACGTTTCGTTTGTATTTGACAAACTTTGTCCGATCATGGACTAACTAGGCTCAAAAGATTCGTCTCGTGATTTACAACCAAACTGTGCAATTAGTTTTTTTTACCTACATTTAATGCTCCATGCATGCGTCTAAAAATTGATGTGATTGAGAGAGAGTGAAAAAACTTAGAATTTTGAGGCAATCTAAACAAGGCCCTACACTAAAAAGTGTCGGCAAAGATAGATTGTGTTACAGTGAGAGTGGCACAACACGTGTGCTTAGGATTACATGGCGGCGTGTCCAAGCGTGTGCATTTACTTATTAGGCCGTATACCAAACAGTATACTATATATAGATTGGCTGTGCAGCTAGCGTCTACCAAAGGACAACATATATACTTGCATGAGAATGAAAACGTATATATAGGAGTATTATTAAGATGACGGAACGTAGTAATTATTATATAATCATCATGCTATTGCATGGCGGCTTGACCTTTTTTTTTTTGAAGCGAAATGATGGTGGTTTGACGCTTGGCATATGCAATGCAAGGACCGCCGTCAATTGTATCGTGGGGCTGTGCGTTCCCCTGGCCTCGCCGCGTTGGTCGATCGTCTCCTCCCGTATCCGCATGCATGCATGCAACCAATCAACGGCCGGCCAGCCATGGTCTTCGCCTTCCTGGCTATAAGAGGCCGCGGCCATCCCTCCCTTCCCCAGTTACTAGCTCGATCGATCGATTGATCGATAGATCCACGCATACACATGCACCTTTCATTAAATTAGTTAGTTTGTTTCTTCTTCATTCCATCGTCCAATCAAATTTGATCAAAATGAGCAAAGGTGCTATCATCGGCGCGTCGACCGTCCTGGTTGTGGCGGTGGTCGCCGCCGTGTGCGTGGTGTCCTTCAAGGGCAACTCCAGCAAGGGCGAGGGCGATGAGAACCTGTCCATGTCCGTCAAGTCGGTGAAGGCCTTCTGCCAGCCGACGGACTACAAGCAGACGTGCGAGGCGGAGCTGTCCAAGGCGGCCGGCAACGCCAGCTCGCCGTCGGACCTTGCCAAGGTCATCTTCGGCGTCACCTCCGACAAGATCCACAAGGCCATCAGCGAGTCGGCGACGCTGAACGAGCTCAAGAACGACCAGCGCACGTCGGGCGCGCTCAAGGACTGCAATGAGCTGCTGGAGTACGCCATCGACGACCTCAAGTCCTCCTTCGACAAGCTGGGCGGCTTCGAGATGACCAACTTCAAGAAGGCCGTGGACGACCTCAAGACGTGGCTCAGCGCGGCGCTTACGTACCAGGACACCTGCCTCGACGGCTTCATGAACGCCACCTCCACCGAGGCCTCCGCCAAGATGAAGAACGCGCTCAACGCGTCGCAGGAGCTGACGGAGGACATCCTGGCCGTCGTGGACCAGTTCTCCGACACGCTGGGCGGGCTCAGCATCGGCCGCCGCCTGCTGGGAGGCGACGGCGAGGTCACGCCCAGCTGGGTGTCGGAGGCCGACCCCGGCAGGCAGCGGCTCCTGGCCGCCGCCATCCCGGCCGGGTCGCCGGACTTCGAGCCCAACGTGACGGTGGCGGCGGACGGCAGCGGCGACGTGAAGACGATCAAGGAGGCGCTGGCCAAGGTGCCGCCCAAGAACCCGTCCCTGTACGTGGTGTACGTGAAGGCCGGCACGTACAAGGAGTACGTCTCCGTGGCGCGGCCCCAGACGAACGTGGCCTTCATCGGCGACGGCGCCGAGAAGACCATCATCACGGGGAACAAGAACTTCAAGATGAACCTGACCACCAAGGACACGGCCACCATGGAGGCCATCGGCAACGGCTTCTTCATGCGGGACATCCGGGTGGAGAACACGGCGGGCGCCGAGAACCACCAGGCCGTGGCGCTGCGCGTGCAGAGCGACCAGGCCGTCTTCTACCAGTGCACCTTCGACGGCTACCAGGACACGCTGTACACGCACGCGCAGCGGCAGTTCTTCCGCGACTGCCGTGTCACCGGCACAATCGACTTCATCTTCGGCAACTCCCAGGTGGTGCTGCAGAACTGCCTCATCCAGCCCCGGAAGCCCATGGCGAACCAGGCCAACATCATCACGGCGCAGGGGCGGCGGGACAAGCGCTCCGTCGGCGGCACCGTGCTGCACAACTGCACCATCGAGCCGCACCCGGACTTCAAGGCGGACGCCGGCGGGAAGATCCCCACCTACCTGGCCCGCCCCTGGAAGGAGTACTCCCGGACGCTCTACATCCAGAACGACATCGGAGGGTTCATCGACCCCAAGGGCTGGCTCGAGTGGAACGGCGACTTCGGGCTCGAGACGCTCTTCTACGCGGAGGTGGACAACCGCGGCGCCGGCGCCGACATGAGCAAGCGCGCCAAGTGGGGAGGCATCAAGACCGTCACCTACGAGGAGGCGCAGAAGGAGTTCACCGTCGAGACCTTCATCCAGGGGCAGCAGTTCATCCCCAAGTTCGGGGTGCCATTCATCCCGGGATTGCTGCCGCAGGAGCAACAAGGCAGGACGCACTGATCGATCAGTGACCATCCATTCCAGGATCACTACCATGCATCAGTTGGACTGGACCCTTTGTTTGTGCTTGTGCTTGAGCGAATGACCCCCGGCCCAGCCCACTAATATGTCCACTCTACTGTAGCATTTAATTTCCCAGTCTTTTTGTTTGTTTTGTCAATTATTAATTATATATATTGGTTCGACACTTCTATTTTTAGTACACTGGAAGCATAGGCCACGCGTTGTCACGGGAATTGCGGATTATTGTATTGCGTGGTACGATGACGTGGACAACAAAATGCTTATGTGTCTTGATGACGTAGACATTACGGTTGCATGTGCTAGTGGATTTTAATTTTATGTGATAGTGCATTGCCTAGTTGCATAGCTTGCATGTTGAAATAAATAGTTAGTTGAGTTTTGCTTAATGGATTTTAATTGTATGTGATAGTTTGGTTGTATTCAAATGTAGGTTCATTTATCATTTTCCCTAAATCAATATTATATAGATTTTGACTAACCAAGTCTATATGAAAATAATATTAACATACACAATGCTGAATAAATATAGTATCAACATATTTTTCTCTGGTGGATTTAGCAGAACCAATTTTGTTATGTAGGTGTTTTTTTGTATTATTTTTCAATGGCTTGATTGAAGTTAGAGAAAAAATAACTAAAGGATTTTCCCCCCTGTGAAATTAGTACGTTTAAAATGGGCCATTATTAAGCCTAGCGAGAGAGAGAGAGAGAGGTAGGCCATCGTGATCATAAGACGGCACGCAATTGCCGTCCGGAACTAAAATCCATGGATTAACAACAATGTGAGACTTTTGTCGTGAGCAAGTGTTTCAATTACTTGCTCCTACTACTCACTAGAGTAGTTTATTTAATTTATCCTATTCGGATGGATGACACAAACCAGACAATGCATCTTTGGCATTGCACTCACGAGCCACGACCTGAGACTGAGAATAATGGTATGCTGCCAATAAACTGGAATTATGATGGAGGTGGCGAAAGAAACATCTGAAGACGGCCGCGCCATCGGCGGCAGGCAGGGGAAGACGACAAGCCGGCGCCGGCCCCTTCCTCCGCTACAAAAAGGGATATGGGCGCTGCCACGCCTTCCGCACTTCACATCGCTCTCCCGCACTCCCACTCCCACTCCCGCTCCCACCACCACCAACTCCACGGCAGACGGCCGCATCAGCGCGATCGCTGCCCGCCCCGCTCCTCCACCCCCTTCCCACCGCATCACATCGCATGCTGCTGTCGCGTCCCCAAACCCTGCCCCTGCCCCTGCCCCGGGCCCGGCTTTCCTCCCCGACCCTTCGCCACCTCCGCGCCCTCGCCGCGCCGCGCCACGCGATCGTCTCGTCCCCGCCACTAGGGCTCGCTCCTCTCCGCCTCCGCGCGGTGGTCTCTGACCACGAGCAGCGCGGGATGGAGGCGGGGGAGCAGGGGAGGCCGCTCCGCGTCGGCCTCGTCTGCGGCGGGCCCTCCGGCGAGAGGGGCGTCTCCCTCAACTCCGCGCGCTCGGTGCTGGATCACATCCAGGTATTGCACGCGTCTGTTTCGCCTCGCTTGTTCTTCATACTGATAGTCTGATACCGTTGCCGTTCGTGGCGCGCGGGTTTGAATTTGACCGGATACATAGCGACGCGTTACTGGGAATTTGAATTGGAGCTGCCGCTGCTTTGACTTTTGAACTACACTACATTTTCTGTGACACTATCACACTAGTGTGCTCTGCTTTGACTTAATTCACTGCGTGTTGGCTTCGGGTCTGCGCCGCCCGCCAGGAGTCACCGACTACTGTGATCATCAGCCGGAATCCATCCTGAGCTCACTCGTCATTTCTGCTAGGAACAAGTAGTAGTACGTTGAACTGCATGCGGTCTGTATAGTGTGCACCATCACCATTCGCGCCTGTGTGCTGTCTCGTCACTCGTGTTCCTTGCTTAGTATTTCTTTTTCCCCTTGATGAATGTGGGAAGTGCCAGTCAGTCAGTCACTTCCTTGCTGAATGCTGATGATATATAGTAATTGTCATGGTCCGATACAGGGAGAGGATTTGGTCGTCCGCTGCTACTACATTGACTGTGCCATGAAGGCCTTCGCAATTTCTCCTGCGCAGGTGACCTCACGTGCTCGGAATCTCTTGTTTGTTAATACTATAATATCTATATGTAAGCTGAATATACTCTGGTGGCTGTGCTGTCTGTGTCATTTTTTTAATTGAGTTGGTCACGCACAATTTTTTTATAGCAACTCCCCCTAGTTGCTTGTTTGTTATGTATTAGAGAGATCCCTGATGGAGGAATCAAGCTCTGCTCAGCTTAGCTACACAACTGCCTCAAATTTTTGTTAGCTTTATTTACAACTCCCTGTGGCCAGCTCAAGCTTTGTGCGATTCCAAGGTGCTCAGCTTATATGGATTCATGCACCTCCACTGGGAATAGTTACTTATATGGATTCATACACCTCCACTGGGGATAGCTACATTTACTCGAGCCAATTTCAATACACTGTAATACGATAAAGGTTCCCTTGGTTGAATTTGGGTGAACAATTGCATGTTCTGTTTTGCTGAAACTAGTACCCAAATGACAAAGCCTTTTATCCTTTATAAAGTTGTTTGAGACATGTACTTCGGTTGCTAGTTGCTACTTTATGAACTCATATTCAGTTAGAGTACAATAACTGTTTCACATGTTTTGCCCCACAGCTATATTCCAACACACCTTCGGATTTTGACTTCAAACTTGAAAGGTAAACCAGTTGACAGCCAATTTTTGTTCCTTGCTAATATTATCATTCCAATTTTTTTTTTTCATTTTTAAGCTTCACTTCTGCAGTTTAGCCCAAGGATTTGACTCCCTATCTGACTTTGCGGAGCATCTTGCCACTAATGTTGACATTGTCTTCCCAGTGATCCATGGGAAATTTGGTGAAGATGGTGGCATTCAGGTTTGTTCTTACCAGTGAAATCTGGTTTACAAGTAAAAGATATCGATTCATGCTTGTTGATTCTGAGTTTCACTTGGCATTGCACTAGCTATAGTATTTGAATGGCTCTTAGTTGACCGCTGTTTACACGCTTACCTCCTGTTAACTTAATATGTGTGGGTGTGACATCCATATGTTCGCAATCTCTTTGAAATACTCAGGATCTTTTGGAGAAAGCAAATGTTCCATTTGTTGGGACACCCTCTAAGGAATGCCAGTGTGCTTTTGACAAGG
Source organism: Miscanthus floridulus (assembly GCF_019320115.1). Classification (NCBI taxonomy): domain Eukaryota; kingdom Viridiplantae; phylum Streptophyta; class Magnoliopsida; order Poales; family Poaceae; genus Miscanthus; species Miscanthus floridulus. The sequence continues at coordinate 123,393,710 of NC_089583.1, forward strand.
TACATTGTATGTTTCTTTCAAGATTGCTCTTGACAAGATATGTCATCAAATTCTCCCTACCATCCTTCTATGTAATTGCATACTTGGATGCAAGACCACTATTCAGTACCATCCCCAGCTTTTTCTGAATTGATGGGAAAGTGTTCTAGTATTATTCGTGAAACTTGTTTGCTGATTATGGATATTGTGGAACTTACTAGGACAAAATGTTCCATGTATTGAGCAAGTGGAGTTTGTGAAATGTTATCTAGTGATCAGGTTAAAAGTATTGCTACAATGTACAATCTTCTAAAGATGCTCTGTGAAATGTGATGTGTCCATCAATATCTTGTTTTTTCGCTATTGTAACTTGTAATTTCATTTAATGTCAGCGGATCCATTTATCCAGTTCTTGATTTTAGTCTTGAACATGACTGCAGCATAATGCATCGCTTGAGCTCAATGCACAAGGTTTCTTAACAGTGCCAAACTTTCTTGTGGAGGTAAGGCTTGTTTGTCATTTCATAGTGCCCTCATTGTGATATGCACTATCTTTATCTTTATTAATGAGCATGATATGTAGAAGGGCGGGCCTGGTGCAAGCGGTAGAGTCTTACAGCCTGTGACCGGAAGGTCCCGGGTTCGAGTCGCGGTCTCCTCGCATTGCACAGGCCCGGAAGGTCCCGGGTTCGAGTCGCGGTCTCCTCGCATTGCACAGGCGAGGGTAAGGCTTGCCATTGACCCCCTTCCTCAGACCCCGCACAGAGCGGGAACTCTCTGCACTGGGTACACCCTTTTTAATGAGCATGATATGTAATTTAGTTGAGAAACAGGCATTGAGAGTCAATTTTTTTGAATCTTTGGCACTATGTTTTTTTTATGCTACATATATCTGAAAATAAGTTTTGGTTTAATTATTCTGCTTCCTCCAGTGGACTGAATCTTAATCAATACTTGGAAAAAGGAACAAAAGATTTTCTTGTCTGTCACAATATTACCACAATAGCTAAGAAAAAATGGGAGTGTGATTACTAATTCTGATGCTCTTCTTCTGGTGACCTGATCATGTATGCTGCAATTGTGTCTATGACAAAGCAGAAGGACAAGTTGGCTAAGCTGGAGTTAGAAGCATGGTTCCAAACCGTCAATCTGAACAAAGAAAATGGCAAAGTGATTGTAAGTGATAGTGTTTTACTTTAGTAAAGATTGTTTTCAGGGTTGGATTGGTGAAGGGGTAACTTCTGATGTGCTTGCACAGGTCAAACCAACAAGGGCTGGGTCAAGCATTGGCGTGGTTGTTGCTTATGGTGTGAATGACGCTGCCCATAAAGCTGAGAAAATTATTTCAGAGGTGCAGAATACTTTCTACTATACTTCTGGAATCATTCAAGTTAAACACAGTAGTAATTTTGAGACCTGAAATCCTATGCTGATTGACAGGGAATTGATGATAAAGTTATCATAGAGGTTTTCCTTGAAGGGGGCACTGAGTTTACAGCCATCGTGGTTGATGTAGGGACTGCTAACAACAGTGAGCCTGTTGTTCTGCTTCCAACAGAAGTATGATACATATCTTCGTTTGCTTATCTCTTTTATTCTTTCATGCTGGAGACATTGTAACAACTTGACCAAATATTCTGGATGGTCCTCTTAGGACAAAAGAAATATGCTGTTATGTATTGGTAAGTTTAAATTAAATGTGTTAGAGATCCTGAATTAACCTATTTTATTTTCCTTTCCGTTTTGCAGGTTGAGCTTCAGTACTCCAACAGTAGTGATACCAAGGAGGACACAATATTTAACTACCGCAAGAAGTACCTTCCAAGTCGACAGGTATATAGCCCAGACTAAAATACAAGTTCTAGGGGTCATTTGTGCAAAACTATCGGTTCCTTTCTGTTGATCTCTGCTTCTTAAGTCCTTCTGACTCATTTGAAACAAACTTATAGAGCTTCCTGTGTCAAGGCCTCGGTCAAATAATTCCTTTTTTTTCACAAGCCTGGTTTGTTTACACAAAAATCAATTCAAGCATTCTTTGATCTCTTCCCAGGTTGCTTATCATTCGCCTCCACGTTTTCCGGCAGAGGTGATAGATTGTATAAGACAAGGAATTTCTCTTTTATTTCGTCGCCTTGGCCTGCATGACTATGCAAGGATAGATGGTTGGTTTTTACCTTCTCCTGTTGCTTCTTTACCCTCAGCTGAAAATAGTGAAAAATTTGGAAATACCAAGTATGGAACTGTTCTTTTCACGGATATTAATTTGGTAAGCATACTCTTGTTGCTCTTTGTTCTCAAGTTTGGATCATGTCTTGCAGTTTCTAGTGCATGATACCTGTTGTATTCTCTGTAACAGATAAGTGGGATGGAGCAAACCAGCTTTTTGTTCCAACAAGCTTCAGCGGTAATAATAATATGGCATCACACACATTGTAATTTGGCATTTCTGATTTCTGATTCTGGAGAAATTCTTATTTAAATAGCATACATGATCATCCCTGCTATCAGTGCATCTTTTCTTCATACTGTCAACCATTGAGGATATTTGTATTTTGGTATGATATGCAGTATAATTAGTTTTGCTAAAGGTTTTTATACTCATTATCATGATGTTACATAAAGTAAGTATCATGCAAATACTTTTTGTGCTCATAATGCTTAATTTCGTTACTAACTTCAGAACCAAAAACAACACTTTTCAGGTTGGGTTCTCTCACTCTCGAATCCTTCGTACAGTTGTTCAGCATGCTTGCTCGCGATTCCCTTCTCTTGTTCCATGCAATAATGCTTGGACCGCTTTGTCCAGAAAACTACAACCATCGAAACAAGTAGAAGCAATCCACAAAGGTACATCAAGACAGAAGGTTTTTGTGATCTTCGGAGGGGACACTTCAGAGCGGCAAGTATCACTTATGAGTGGTACCAATGTCTGGCTTAATCTCCAAGGTTTTGATGATGTGAGATCTCTTGCTTTCAAATATTTGACTTTGCATATTCATTGTGTTTCTATTCTCATTTCTTGGTGCTTCCGCATTGTGTTTATAAAATTTCTCGCCATGCTGGTCTAGAATTTGTTGCCATTATCTTGAAACTGTATGATACGATACCATGTTTGTTGCCTAGGTAGCTATGTTCTATTTTCATGCATTGACATTTTAGATTTTTTTCACTTCTGTTGCTTTCAGCTTGATGTGACACCATGTTTGCTTGCTCCTGCAAATGGATATTTCTCCTCCCATGATCAAGATTTCAGTGACAGTTCAAGAGAAGTTTGGACGTTGCCGTAAGTGTTGCATCTCATTGGATCTTCTGGATAATATTGTAGTTATGCACCATAACATTTACTTGGTAAAATGACTAAACTTGGCGTACTCTATGTGGCAGATATTCATTAGTGTTACGACATACCACTGAAGAAGTTCATGCTGCATGTGTTGAGGCAACTGAGCCAGAACGAGTTAAAATAACAAAACGTTTGCGTGATCAAGTAATGAATGAACTTGGGCCAGCATTGAGCAAACATGATTGGTTTGCGGGCTTTGACATCGCTTATGAACAACCTATCAAATACTCTCTGCAACAGTGGATCAACCATGTAAAAGAAACTGAAGCTGTAGTCTTTATAGCAGGTATTTTCCAAAAAATACTAATCTAATCGAACTTCTATGCATGCTATTGTATAATGTTCTAACTATTGCAAAACAATACGATCAGAAATGCATTGCATGTAATATTTCTGAAATCAATGTACTCTGTCAAGTGCCAATTATTCAATCATATTGGTCCTGTTCTTAAATTAAACCAAACATATAATTAGTAATGACACTATTACAGATGGAGAGCCTTTCGACTGACTGTTGCATTTATAATATACATCTGTTCCTTACTGTTTCTTTTTTTCTTAGGTGTTCATGTCTTGTGTGTTATATGTAGTGCATGGTGGCATTGGAGAGGATGGTACCATTCAGACATTGTTGGAATCTGCAGGAGTTCCTTACACAGGTTCACTTTTAGCTTATATATAGCGAGTATTTGTATGTGGCCAAACTAAAGAATGTAAAAGCTCTTGTCATGCAGGACCAGGACCAATAGCTTCTAGAACATGCATTGACAAAGTTGCAAGTTCACTTGCTGTTGACCATGTATGAACCTTTTGTAACTTTTACTCTTTTACGGGTTCCTATGGGTATTTAAATATTGATTTCCTAGCATGAATATAGAATGATATTCCATGATGTCACTATGACAGAAACAGCTTAAATCAATTTGTTAGTAACACAACATTTGCTCACTGAAAAATTCTGTCCACTGTGACCATGCCAAAGAAGTTAACAGTATTTGTGTTACTTGTGTAGCTTGCTAGTTATGGAGTCCGTACCATTCCAAAGGATGTAAGAGCAACAGAAGAAGTACTGAAGTCATCTCTTGTTGATATCTGGAATGAACTTAAAGCAAAACTACGAACTGAAACAGTATGTGTGAAACCAGCTCGTGACGGGTGCTCGACTGGTGTAGCAAGATTGTGGTAAGAATTTACTTAACTCTAGTCCAGTGTTTTAGTTATTTAACGGTGATGTATCTCATCTTTGTTTTATGCATGGATCATTAAGAAAACACACTCTGTTTTCAGCTGTCCAGAGGACCTAGAAGTCTATACAAATGCATTGAGGAGGAAGTTTCAGCATCTGCCTGCTAATTGCCTGTCCAGGGTACCAAAGACAACCTAACCATGTTTTTGTGCCAATCGAGGAACTATGTCTGCCAGTGGTCAGACACACTTCTAACACTAAGCTATATTTTATAGGCACATGGCGTAATTGAGATGCCAGTCCCTCCTCCAGAGTCACTAATATTTGAGCCTTTTATTGAAACGGATGAAATTATCATTTCAAATAAATTGGAGAATGGTAATGCTCGCCATCTGGTATGGAAGGGTGAAAATGACTGGCTTGAAATAACTGTTGGTGTAGTTGGCAAGCGCGGACAAATGCACTCGTTAAATCCAAGTATCACAGTGAAAGAAAGTGGTGATATTTTATCTCTTGAGGAGAAATTTCAAGGTAAGTATCATGCATACTTTGTAGTTTGTACTATTTTCCTTATTTATTTATGATCTCACAAATAAAGTTGTACCAGGAGTTGCTATTGTGAGTGTGTCTTTTGATATTTTGTTTAAATAGTTGTTGGCATGGCATGGAAATGCAATATGCCATTGTGGTAAACTTTAACTTGGGACAGATTAGGGAAAATAATTTCTTGTAGAACATCGTGTGTGCCTTCTCCATATCGTTGTTAGCATCAAACATAATATAGCTAACCGTTTCTGTCCTAGCTTATATACATTTAAGTTTTATCGCTGGGCCCTCTAAGCCATTTTTCGCAACATGATTGAGGTGTTTTATTTTTCAGGTGGCACTGGAATCAACTTGACACCACCTCCTACAACAATTATGGGGTACTTATTTATGACTATTCCCAGTTTCCCCTTTTTGTTTTAAATAACAGTAGAATTTTCAACTGGACAGAATCTAGATTCTAGAAGCTTACTCACATGTCGGTTCTGTTTTTGCCGGCGTCACCACACCAGCTGCCCCCTGATTCATCTCAGCATCATGCCTTACTAGTATCATTTGTGAGCATATCTTTTGGCTTGCCTTTTGTAGCGAGGATGCTCTGCAGAGGTGCAAGAAGAGTATCGAGATCATGGCAAACGCTCTAGGTTTGGAAGGCTTCTCGCGCATTGATGCATTTGTCAACGTGCGAAGCGGGGAGGTATGAATGTTAAATGTTGTGCTCAAATGAAGATGATAATTATTACTCCTAGTTGTGATATTGTGGTAGTAAGTTAGCCGCCTCGTTCCCAATGCTTGGTCCTGCATGCAGGTGCTGCTGATCGAAGTCAACACTGTACCTGGGATGACTCCATCCACCGTGCTGATCCACCAAGTAAGCTAAGGGCTAGCTCTGGCTGGCTCACAGAAAAACTGCATTATCTGCCCATTGTTGTTGTTGCTGTGGCAGCAGCAGCACTTGAACGGGAAAAAAAAACTTACATTATGATAATGTATGGTGGCAATGAATCGCAGGCACTCGCAGAGGAACCGCCCGTGTACCCCCACGAGTTTTTCCGCACTCTTCTGGATTTGGCGTTTGCAAGGGCGAAATAGCTCAGTCAGCCATTTATTTTACTTTTACCGCTCATCGGTTTGATTCTGTATCAGTAAACTTATTGTGAAGAGGTCCTGTTAGTGTTAGGTTGTTGTTTGAAACTGAAAGACTTGGTTATCTTTACTTCACGTTAGCGTTACTGAATTTACCGATACGCGCGAGCGCGATACACGTGTGGCAATGTAGTCCTATCAAAGGTGGTTGAGGTTCTTCAGTCGGTCTGTGGTATGAAAATCTTGTCAGTGATTGATAAGATGAAAATAAACCTGTAGCTGTAGTGTACGTACAGAGTCAAAACAAACAAACGCATAGAGTATTAGAGTGGCTTGGTTAGCTCCTCCTGTGTTGCCATGTGTGCGGTCGTCCACAGAAGAGCAGAGCAGAAGCAACTAACTCCCCACGCGCACGAGAAATCAAACCAACTCGCCAGCCCGGGCGTCCGGCCCACACAACTGCTGAGTGCTCAGTGCTGACCCAACCCCGGGGCCCGTGGGTCCAGCAAGCAACCGCTCAGGGCCTCAGCCTGTCAGACAGCAGCAATTCCTAGCCTGGAAACACGGCATGCTAAGGGCGTGTTTGGTACCCCCAGCGGCCCGGCTGCGCTCCCGAGCTGCAACGGTGTCATTGGCCCACTCGTGAGCCTGGCCCGTTCGATGCAAAAAAAAAAAAAGCCTTCTCTCTCCTGACTGTGGGGAAATGAATTCCCCCTCCGTTTCTCCACGGCCCGGCTCGGCGAAGCGCTCGAGTTACCTCCCGGCCGTCTCCGTGTTCTCACCTCCCACAGCCGGTCCGTCCGCACGTCGTGCGCGCTCGCCGCCGATGCCAAGGCCTCCGCCGCTGCAGCCAAGCTGGCGCGGCGCACGTGCGGCTCACACCACCGCCATGGCCTCCGAAGAAGTTGCTGGCGCACCCGCTTCCGTGCGAGATCCGGCGTCCTCCGGTGCGGAGCTCACCTGTGCAGCATTGACCGCCTCGTCGTCCGGCCGCCGCGAGCCTTGCCGCCACCACCGAACGTGACTCGTCCGTAGTCGTCACTAGCGGATCGATCGCCTCGATCGACGTCTAGAGCCCCGCTCTGCAGCCGGCCGGCGCTCGCAGTCACGGCACGCGCGATGCCTCCTCTGGCGCCGCCGCACGGCGAGAATAAGAGCAGCAGCTCCGGTGGCAAGCATCAGCGGCAGGCGATGACGGTGGCTGCGGCTCAGCAGCGGTCGGCGTCGTTCCACGGGCGGCACCACCAGCCGCAGAAGCAGAGGAACAAGACGCTGCCTGACCTGCTCGCCGGCGTCAGCGCAGCGAGCTTCCGTTCCGGGTCCCCGCCCCCGGACGGTGGTGATACGGGGAGGAGTCCGAGGAGGACGCCGAGCAAGGTTCTGGTGAGCGTGGCGGTGCAGCAGAGCATGTGGCCGCTGCACCCTGCACGTCATGGCGTCCGCCGAGTGGACCGTGGCCGACCTGGTGGCCGCCGCCGCACCTAGCAGAGCGCATGCGTGCCGTCACTGCCGCCACACAGAGACGGCTGCGCGCGCGCTTGACCGCTGCCACCGCCGTGCCGAGTCGCGCCACGCCGGCCTCGCGCGTGCGTGGTGCCTCCGCCGCCGCGCCAAGATCGCCACTGCACCTGGGCGCTGGACTGGCACGTGCCCATCACCTGCTCGATGAAATGCCATTGAGAAGTGCTGTGGTGGTAAAGCTACCATATTCTTGTGCAAGGTAGCCATACTCTCTTTGTACAGGTAAACAAACACGTTCTCGTTTGGACTCGGCTCCGAAGGGCTCGGCAATCAAACACGATCACTTGCACCTGACTCTGGCTGGCCACGGCCAGACCAGCCGGTCAGGCCGGGCCTGGCAGAACCAAGGTAGCAAACACGTCCTAAGATTCCACATTCGAGAACGCGCGTGATCAAAACCGTTGACACGTGAAACCTCCGTTAAGTTTGCAAGCCAAGATTATCATGGGTTTGCAACGCCGTTGGTTATTGAATATTTTGAGTGATTGGTACGACAATTACTAGCATTTTTTTATCTTTTCAAAAAAAAAAACACACAGAACACATGCTTACATACACGCACTCTAGCTCAGTGTTCCTTATGATGGAGAGAGCATGTTGCTATGACTTAAAGTATAGTTAATCGAAAATATAAGCACTTGTACTAAGTCTGGGATCGTCTAAAACCCAGGTGGACAATGCAAGTTTTCGAACAGAGACTTTTACCTAACAGCTGACACAGACGTGTCTACCAGTTTCATGACAATATGATGATCGACCTAATTACTTTACAGAATCTTCTTTTTAAATTGTCTTGCGAGGCCTTTCATGTAGATCTACTTGACCTTTAATTTTTGGCTGCTACCTGCTAGTGAGATTAATTATGCAGTATCAGTCAGAGTGCACTTTGCTTTCCAACATCAAAAGGGAAAAAGATACGAAGACGAGACGGGAGAGGAAAGGGCGACAGCGCATCCTCAGATTCACAGACAAATCAGAAACATCATCCGATCCACGCATGCATGCAATTGCATCTGACCGTGAGTGCCAGTATGTTATCCAAATTAAAGTAGTAAGGGTGCTGAGCTATAGTCAAACGACGAAGATAACAAAGACAAATTTGCTTAGCTTGCCCTTTATTTCCAACCCACCCACGCACACAGCACACTAGTGGTCGATCGCTTCCAACCAGGCGATCTAGCTAGGCTTTTACCAAATTTTTCAAGATTCCCCGTCACATCGAATCTTTGGACGCATGCATGAAGCATTAAATATAAATAAAAAATAAAACTAATTACACAGTTTAGACGAAATCCACGAGACGAATCTTTTAAGCCTAATTAGACTATGATTGGACACTAATTGCCAAATAACAACGAAAATGCTACAGTATTCATTTTGCAAAAAAATTTGCATCTAAACTGAGCCCTAGTGACAAATCCTTCTAGGGTCGGTGCTGTCTGCGTAGACCTCAAATATTATATTCTTCCTGAAAAAATTACCCTATTTTTTATATTATATCCTACTAGTACTAGAGGTCTTGAGTTAGAGTTATGATGCACGGGCATATATCTAATAAACTAGCTCGAGCAAATGACCTAAATAACAAAAGCATATAGTTTAAACTCTTGAAATAATTTGTCCCAACCTTTCCGGCGCGGCGATAGGCCACCGTACCATGTCATGGCACAATCAAATAAAATAATTCCAACCAACCCGAGCAAATCTAAGACTGTGTTTAGTTGGTGAATTTTTTTTGAGAAATGGTACTGTAGCATTTTCGTTGTTATTTAGTAATTAGTGTCCAATCATAGTCTAATTAGGCTTAAAAGATTCGTCTCGTGAATTTCGTCTAAACTGTGTAATTAGTTTTATTTTTTATTTATATTTAATGCTTCATGCATGCGTCCAAAGATTCGATGTGACGGGGAATCTTAAAAAATTTTACAAAATTTTGGGAACTAAACAGGCACTAAGTATGACCCAATAACAAAAGCATTACAGTTTAATCCCTTGGAATACACCACCTTGTTCTCCAGTATATAAAAGCAAAGCTTGACATGATACGGTCTCTCAAGCTACAATTTAACCATTGATTTGTTTTATGCTATATTGTTTATGATTATACAATTATGGTTATTGAAGTAGTAAAATTGATTACAAATTTAGCCATATCAAGTTTGTATTTCAATAATGAAAAATAATTTGTCAAAGATCATAAAGTTTGAATCTATATGTGTAGGCGTCTATTTTGTAAGAAAGAAGTGCTCATTTCTGCCATTATGAAAATAACATAAACAACCCTAAGTTAGCTTTTTAATTACCCATTTATGCTATTATGAAAGATAATATATATACTAACCCCTTTAAGTTGCATCTAAATTATATATCCACATTTGTTGTTATTATAAAATATAAACTAAAACATCTCTTGGATCTATGTCTAAATTTCCAATGTAAGATATCATGAAAAAATGTTAAATTTAAAGTAAAAATAAATGCTGCAATATATTAATCATAAATATATCTTATAGTTTATCGATCATGAAAAACGATAGTAAAGGTAATCAATCTATGTTATCTAAATGTAATTATTTTGTCCACAAAATTTTTAATACCCATGTAGATTATAAAATCCTAAAGCGTTTTGGGGTAGCACAAGTTGGATGGGTTAGCTTAAAATCAATTAAAATGTAGACCGGGTGGGCTCGTTCTTGTCTTGTCTTATCGTATCGACGAGATAAGCTGGGAGGCATTTCGATCGGACCGTGACGGTGGATGATCGATCATTTCTTGTGCGTGTGAGAGTCTCTCTCTATAAAGTCTAAACACAACACACGCATGCAATTGGCACCTGTACATCGATCGATCGAGCTCTCCGGCAACATGTCTATCGTCGTATATATCAGATCAGACGACTTGTTATAATATCGGGTAGTAGCTTGTCTTCTTGGTAATGGGCCGACATATATATAAGCAGACATGTATCGTCGGTTAGTAATTAATTACAGGAAAGCTGGGAGTGACGATTTGATGAGACGGCGTACCAATCAATTTGTAGGAGGGAGTACAGCTAGCGTGTTGCTGTGGGCATCGATCTGTCGTGTTATTGTACGTTCTCGCTAGCTAGTCACCAACGTAACATGTACACCGCTGACTCATAATAAAATACACACAGACTATAGCTAAGAAGATGATGCTACGAATTGAAGCTACTGTACCCTTGGATCAGAGACAAATTCGAGATGGTATCGATGACGAAATTTGGAAAGAGCTGCTCCTAGTAGTTAACAACTAATTAACCAAATATATAGAATTTGACAATATATTTAGTCATCAAGTCCAGCTTTATTTGAAACTGAAATATATAAGGATTCATATGCAAGGCTGGCTACAAAAAGAAACCACCGCTTGCCCTAGCTACTTACAAAATGTGTCACTGATATTAGTGTCTTTCTTTGCAGTTTTGACATATATGTAACAGAAACCGTGGTTGAAGCGGGGATGAACTTAGGCCCCGTTTGGCAGGGCTTCACTTCACTAGTGAAGCCATTTTTTTTTACTTCAGCTCCACGAACAGTTTCACTGGTGGAGCTGAAGCGGTTTTGGTAAACCGTTTGGCAAAATGGCTTCCCTGTGAGAGCATGTTTTTAGAGGCCTAAAGGAGGAGTCGGGAGAAGACACTGAAAGGATCAAGATGCCCAAGAGGAGGGGGTGAATTGGGCTAATTCTAAATTTTCTTGCAATAACCAAATCCTACGGATAGCCCAATTAACCCCTTGTGCCTAGAAAAGTGTTTATATCAAACTAATGCACAACAACCTCTCAATCTAAGTTCCAAATTTACTCTAGCAAGCAATTCTTATGGAAGTAAAAACAAGTATTGAATTGCTCAAAGTAAATGCTCAAAGTAAGTGCTCAAAGTAAATAGAGAGAGAAAGGAACGCGGCAATGTTTTGCCGAGGTATCGGAGAGTCGCCACTCCCCACTAGTCCTCGTTGGAGCACCCGTGCAAGGGTGTAGCTCCCCCTTGATCCGCGCAAGGATCAAGTGCTCTCTACGGGTTGATTCTTCGACACTCCGTCGCGGCAAATCACCCAAAGCCGCTCACAACTTGAGTTGGGTCACCCACAAGCTCTGCCGGGTGAACACCAAACTCCCAATCACCACCAAGACGTCTAGGTGATGGCGATCACCAAGAGTAACAAGCACGAACTCTCACTTGACCACGCGAAGCCTAATGAGAAGATGGATGCACACTTTGCTACTCTTGATTTGCTAGTGAGGCTACTCTCTTGGATTCTCAAATCACAAACACCTCACTAGGACCTTGCTCTTCTTGGCACTCACAAACGTGTTTCTCAGCTGTTGGAATGAGCAAAAGATACTCCACTCACGAGTGGAGCTTCTATTTATAAGCCAGCCTGAAAAACGAACCGTTATGAGCCTCTACGGGATGACCGGACGCTCCGGTCGTGATGACCGGACGCTCTGGTCAGTTCAACCCGCGAACCAGTTTTCAAGTGATGACCGGACGCTGTCAGGGTCCGGTCAGTACCGACCGGATGCGTCCGGTCGCTCTTGGATGCTTACTGTAAACGACCGGACGCTGGATACTCAGGGTCCGGTCATACTGATCGGACGCGTCCGGTCACTCTTTCCCAAGTCTGGACCCTTACTGGAGTCGATCGGACGCTGGCCCTCAGCGTCCGGTCACATGACCTCCCAGCGTCCGGTCACACCAGACTTGATCTTCACGGTCAAATGAACTGACCGGACCCTGCGGCCAGCGTCCTGTCGCACCGGAGCCAGCGTCCGGTCAGTGTTTGACCCTCCATTCACTTCCAACTTCCGAACATATGTGAATGAAGTTTGCTCCAAAAGATCTTGGGCATTCATAGGAGCTACCTAGAGCTAGTTTTAATAAGTGTGCACCACACCTAACTCACTGGACTCAACTAGGTCAAGCTACCCGTTCATACCCCCCTTCATAGTATGGCCAAAGGAAAAAAAAACAAAGTCCTAAACTACTCTAAGTGTCTCTCCAACTCCAATCGACACTTAGAACTACTTATCCTTAACATTGTCGTCCAACCTTTGAAAACCGAAACGATTTCCATCGTAGGGGCATGACAACCTCGATTGCCCAATCGATCTCCATTACCATGACCTAACTTAATTGTTTCTGCAAAACACACGTTAGTCATAGTAATCTTGTATTGACATTAATCACCGAAATCCAATTAGGGGCCTAGATGCTTTCAATCTCCCTCTTTTTGGTGATTGATGACAATACCACCTCGAGTATGTTATGGAGTGAGGTTTTTGACGGGCTTGGTTCATATAAGCTTTTGTCAATAAGAACAAAAGAGTTAGTCACGCTTATATGACCCAAGCCAACACAATGTACTCAAAGAATATGAATTAAGCATGAGTACAAATAACAAAGCTCATTTGCTTCGAAGTGTAAACACGGAAGCAAAAACAAATGAGCATTACACAGGTGATATGACATATAGATAAAGCAAAGTAGAAGTCACACATGTCAAATATCACAACCACGTAGATAGCACTATCACATATAAATAAAAGTATGCATGAAAGTAAACACACGAATGCATAAGTAATAGTGTATCACACAAATAAAACTCCAAATGTATATAATAAGCTAATACTAGATAACTAGCTCCCCCTAAAACTCGCTCCCCCTAAGTCTACATACTCAAACCCTCTCCCCCTTTGGCGTCAAACACAAAAACCTAAGGGTCGGACGGCGGGGCTGCAGCGGACGAGTCGGGCGCTGAAGTACGTGGAGCAAGATGGAACTGGGCGCCATCATCATCTAACCCAGAGCTCTGAACTGACTGACCCTCTAAAGCAGGAAGTGTCGCTGAAATGGTCTAGGTCTGAGCTGGTGCTGCCTGTGAAGCTGCAAGTATGTATGTCGTAGGATCTAACGAGGCGATAGACGAGGGGAGCCTCTGAGTAGTCATGATAGCTGGAGCGGCTGTAGATGGACCGGCAGTATACATGTGAGGCAGAGTAGGCATGTCGGTCAACTCACTGAATGATGCTCCAAGACTCCTGGAGACTGACGACTCAGGCATGAATAGTGAGGACGTCTGCTCTGGTGAGAAACCCGTGTGATAAGGAGTGAACTGTGGGGCTACACCAGATGAGGCTAACCACTGGGACACTTGTACAGGAGGTGAAGGAAACTGAGCTGGAGGCTGTCCCTGACTCTGAAGCCCGATGGGCTGTACTGTTGGAGTCGTCGAAGTGGTAGGAGGCTGTGCAAGCTGGGGCGAAGTCTGTGGCAGTGGGATCCCAATGGCTGTCACTACATGCTGCATGAATCCCATGAGCTGCTGCTGCATAAGTAACTGCTGGTGCTGAAGGAGCTGTTGCTGCCGCTGAAACTCGTCCTGACGAGCCTGAAACTGTGCGAAGTTTGTAGCTGTCTCCTGTGCCTGTCGTGTCTGATCCTGCTGCATCCGCTCAAGAATAGCAATGAGAGCGGGGTCTGTCTATGGAGCAGGTGGAGCAAAACTAGAGCTACCTGCCTCTGCATCGTGTCTGCATGGAGGCATCTGAGGTATAGGCTGATAGTCGTCGTCAGAGCTATCACTGTACTCACTCACCTCCTGCTGTGCCTCTAGCTCCTCCTCCTCAGTGGCTGCAATCCCTCTGATGATCTCGTCCTACTGAGCTGCGGACTCTGGCACGTCGGGACGACGGCTAGGCTATCTAGGTGCCGGAGGATTGGCGTGTCTGATCCTCTGTGACAGGTTGTAAGCTAGAAACTCTGTAGTGGCACCTGTATACTCATCCATCATGCCAGGGGGCTTATCAATCACAACTCTGCAGATGAGGAATGTGATCTAGTGAGCATAGGGAAGCTGCCTGCGACCCTTGAATTCCTCAGCTATAGTATCCTCCATCTCTGAAAGAAGGAGGTCCTAGATGTCAAACATTGTCATCTGCATAATGGCATTGAGAAGCCAGAGCTGTAAGCGAGTCAGGCCCTCCCTGTATCCCAACCTGGGAAGCAGTGTCCTCCTGATGATGGCCTCTAGTATCCTCGCTGTAGGAGTCAAGTCACTGGGGTTCCTGCTCGACCCCTCACCAAAAGGCTCCTTGAAGCAATGCCGCACTAAATCTATAGGGGGCACCTGCCCTCCATGAGGGCGCCTGGGAGGCCCCTGCTGTCCATAGCAAACCTCATGCATCTTTACAGGCTGCTCCTATAGTCTCAGTATCTCCCTGGCTCTACCACTAGTCACTCTGTAGTCTTTGCCGTTGAAGGCAAAGTGAATGAATCTGTGATGAGGATCGATGTAGAGCGAGGCATAAAACTGACGGACCCAAGAAGGTACATATATCCCTGTCCGTCCAATCAGATCTGACAGTCCTGGCAAATATGACAAGTATTGTCGAATGCCCTCTCCGGCTGCTGCCACAATGGACTCTATCTGATAGACCCTCTGTGATCTGAACACTGCCCCACTGTTAAGATATGCATTGTAGAAATCCTCCTGCAGTGACGTGTAGAACCCCTCAGCTGCTCTCTCATCCCTCCTCGGGGGAAACCAGACCTCAAACTCAACAAACCGCAGCTGCTGAACCTGCCTGGCTGTAGCGGCCCTCAGGTTAAGGTGAACTACTGGAGGTGGACCCTGTGGTCTGGGCAGAGGGCGTGAACCCCTGCGCTGTGTAGCTGGCCGCGGTGGAACTACAGCACTGGTACGACTCGAGCGGCATAGCTGAGGTGCCAGCTCGGTCTCCTGACTCTCCTGAGTCTCCTAGGCTGGCTGAGGCTCTGCTGATGGGGGCTGCTGCTGTGCTGACGGACCCTCCTCAATGGCAACCCATCGTCCTGCAAGCGTGGCAGTCCCAGCTGGACTACCATGACGACGCTCAACCTCCTCAATCGCAGCTCTGATTGCGGGTGAAACTGGCTGATCTGCAATGACAACTCCGCTGCGGGTGCCACCTCTCTCGGCACGCTCTACAGCCTCTGCAACAGCTACTGCTCTCGCTGTCTCTACGTCGGGGTACTTCCGCTTCTTGGATGTTACCTGTTTGGTTGACTTGCCTTTAGATCCGGCTGGCTGGCGAGGCGGGGGCCTTCTATCATCATCACCTGGGCCACCACCAACATTCTTGGTGCGAGCCATCTGAACTGACAAGATGGTGAACTGCCGCTGATGAAGATCAACTGTCAAACTGCCGCTTTCGAGGCTTGGCCTCGATCCTTACTCGCGAGCTTGGCTCCGAGTTAACTGCCAACTGCTAGACGAAACACAACGGAACCGACTCGCTGCACGATAGAATAGATGGATATACAAATAAATACCATATATCTAATAGATGCGAAATCCTAATAGAGAAAGTAATGTAGATGCGAAATTGAATCGAGTGGCTTTCTACCTGACGATCAGCGAACCGAGAAGAGATAAGATATCACGCGGGGGATCCTCGGAACCGGGCTAGGGTTAGGTCAAACGCCCTGAATGCAATTGGGAATCAGTGCATTTAGAATTGATCTAGGTCACAATTGGAGATCAAGATTGAAACGCAAAACTCGCCTTACCAAACAATGGGAGGATAGGGCAAGAGCACTTGGCGAAGATTTGCAGCCTTGGCAACGGTGGAACGACGAGCTTGGGCGCGAGGAGGCCGGCGAGGAGCGAAGCAGGCGTGGTGGCGCGTGGGACAGCGGTGCTCCGAGATGACTAGCGCGGGGCTCGGTGGCACGCTAGGCCGGGGCGCGAGGCTCGGCTACGGGCTCGGGGAGGCTGCGGCAGCGCGGCTAGGCAGGGGCACGGAGGCGCGGGCACGAGGTGAGGCGCGAGAAGGTGGCGGCGCAACCGTGCGGCGGCTACTTGGGCTAGGGCATGGCGGCGGCTTGGGTTAGGTCAAGGAAGAAGAAAGGTTCGGATAAATAACCCCCTAAACGCGACAGAAAAGGAAACGGGAAAAGAGTCCTTAAGACGCGCGAGATCCACTGACCGGACACTCCGGTGGTAGCGACCGGACGCTACCACCCAGCGTCCGGTCGATTCCAGAGAGGTCCAAATCCTCTGGAATCGGGACCGGACGCGTCCGGTGGTCCATGACCGGACGCAGGCAGGGTCCGGTCAGTACAACTTGATCTTCCTCCGATCGACCGGACGCTGAACCCTTTCTGACCGGACGCACAGACGCAGCGTCCGGTCACTCCTTCAGTAGCAGTTCACCTCCTGTGAACTGACCGGACGCTGGACAGCAGCGTCCGGTGCAGCGTCCGATGCACCTTTTCAAGCAAACCTTCAACCTTCCTTCGCGCTGCCTGTTCCCAATCAAGTCCCAACTTGAATAAGATCCAAATAAACACTAATTGGGACTGATGTGAGTGACCTCTCTCAAACCCTCATATTTTTCAAAGTATTTTGCCTTAGGTTATAATTCTTTTTAAGAAAATAGGCAACAAGAGGGCAAATGGAACAAAACGATAAAACAACATTCATGCATATGTAATGCTTATAAGTAAATCTAGTTGCTTGTCAAGTTTGATCCAAGGTTAAGCTTCTTCACACGCTTTTTGGCGGTTATCTTAACCATGTTAGACAAGCCCTATATGCATTTCCACAAATTAAACATGTTGTATATTACAATGAATGCAAGGGACAATACAAGCTCAATTTTTTGTGAAGTTACTAAAATCAAGTACATTGAGCTCGTTTCGCAATCTACAAAATGTAGCCTCATCTAGCGGTTTAGTGAAGATATCCGCTAATTGATCTTCGGATCTTACACCTTCTAGTGATATATCATTTTTAGCTACATGATCTCTTAGAAAGTGATGGCGGATATCTATATGCTTGGTGCGAGAGTGTTGAACCAGATTATTTGCAAGTTTTACCGCACTTTCATTGTCACACAAAAGGAGTACTTTCTCTAGAACTACTCCATAGTCTAGTAAAGTTTGTTTCATGTATAATATTTGTGCACAACAAGCACCCGCGGCAATGTATTCCGCTTCGGCGGTGGACAAAGCCACACTATTTTGTTTTTTGGAGGACCAAGACACAAGTGATCTACCAAGCAAATAGCACCCTCCGGATGTGCTCTTTCTATCAACTTTGCATCCGGCGTAATCCGAATTGGAATAGCCAATTAATACAAATAAAGCTCCTTTGGGATACCAAAGGCCAATGCTTGGCGTGTGCTTAAGATACATAAGGATTCTTTTTACGGCAATTAAATGTGTTTCCTTAGGACTAGCCTGAAACCTAGCACACATATACACACTAAACATGATGTCGGGCCTAGATGCGGTTAAATATAACAAGCTACCAATCATAGAACGGTAGAGAGTTTGATCAACCGAGTTACCTCCCTCATCTAGGTCGAGATGTCCATTGGTAGGCATTGGGGTCTTGATTGGCTTACATTCATCCATCTTGAATCTCTTGAGAAGGTCTTTTGTGTATTTCTCTTGAGAGATGAAGATGCCTTCTTTTATTTGCTTGACTTGAAAACCAAGAAAGAATGTAAGCTCACCAATCATTGACATCTCGAACTCCTTAGACATCAATTCACCAAATTCTTTACATGAGTCTTCATTTGATGATCCAAAGATAATATCATCAACATATACTTGACAAATGAAGATATGCCCATCAAGCTTCTTGGTGAATAGTGTGGTGTCGACCTTCCCAATGGTGAAGCCCTTCTCAATAAGGAAATCCCGAAGGCGCTCATACCAAGCTCTTGGGGCTTGCTTAAGCCCATATAGTGCCTTGGACAACCTATAAATATGATTAGGATATCTAGGGTCTTCAAACCCGGGAGGTTGATCAACATAGACTAGTTCATTAATAAAGCCATTTAAGAATGCACTTTTCATATCCATTTGATATAGTTTCATTTTATGATGTGATGCATATGCAAGAAGGATACGGATGGCTTCTAATCTTGCAACCGGTGCAAAGGTTTCTCCAAAATCTAAACCTTCAACTTGAGAGAACCCCTTTGCCACTAGTCTTGCCTTGTTCCTCACAACAACACCTTGATCATCTTGCTTATTGTGGAACACCCACTTTATTCCAATCACTCTTGCACCTTTTGGTTGCTCTTCAAGATTTCATACTTCATTGCGAGTGAAGTTGTTCAACTCTTCATGCATGGCATTGATCCAATCCGGATCTTTTAGAGCTTCTTCTACCTTGGTAGGCTCATAACAAGAGACAAAAGAGTGATGAGCAATAAATGTGGTAAGTTTTTGAGATCTAGTCATCACCCCCTTTGTTGGACTCCCTATGATGAGATCTTGTGGATGATCTTGTAGGAGAGGTGTATTTCTTCTATTGACCACTTGAGGAGGAGGTTGTGGAGCATCAACATCTTGTGCTTGTACCACCACTTGCTCATGGGAGATATGAGTATCTTCATTTTCTACTCTCCCAACTTTATCACCATCTTGTGGTACATTTGATGAAGAGGGTTGGTTAAAGACTTGTACATCATCTTCATCATCTTTTGGCTTGATGTCTCCCACCAGAATATTCTTCATAGCCTCCCTCAATGGTTCATCACCTACATCATCAAGATTCTCATGTGCTCCTTGGGAGCCATTAGATTCATCAAATTCCACATCATATGTTTCTTCAACCAAGCCGGTGGCATGATTAAATACTCTATATGCTTTGGACTTCAATGAGTAACCAATAAGAAAACCTATATCACAACGCCTTTGAAACTTTCCTAGGTGTTGCCGCTTCTTGTAGATGTAGCACTTGCAACCAAACACCCTAAAGAAGGAGACGTCCGGCTTTTTCCCATTGAGCAACTCATATGGTGTCTTGACAAGGAACTTTTGAAGAAATAGGCGGTTGGATGCATAACATGCGGTGTTGATTGCTTCCGCCCATAGAGCTTCGGAGGTGTTGTACTCATCTAGCATTGTCCTTGCAAGAGTGATCAAAGTCCGGTTCTTCCTCTCAACTACACCATTTTGTTGAGGAGTATAGGTTGCGGAGACTTCATGTTTGATTCCAACTTCATTACAATAAGCTTCTATGTTTGTGTTGTCAAACTCTTTGCCATTGTCACTTCTTATCTTCTTGAGCTTCACTTCAAATTCATTTTGTGCTCTCTTGGCAAACTTCTTGAAACAAGATGCAACTTCGGATTTGTCATGAAGGAAGAACACCCATGTATATCTTGAATAGTCATCCACAATCATAAGACAATAGAGATTTCCTCCCAAACTCTTGTATGTTGTTGGTCCGAATAAATCCATGTGTAGGAGTTCTAGCACTCTTGTGGTTGACATGAAAGCTTTGGTTGGATGAGTGTTTGCAACTTGCTTGCCGGCTTGACATGCACTACAAAGCTTATCCTTCTCAAACTTCACATTCTTCAACCCTCTCACCAAATCATTCTTCATAAGCTTCTTGAGTGAGCTTATCCCAACATGAGCAAGTCTTCTATGTCATAGCCACCCAAGTGTTGTTTTGGTGAATAGGCAAGTCTTCAAGTTTGCATCTTCGGAGGTGAAGTCAACTAGATATAAGTTGTTGTATCTAAATCCATTGAATATCCTTGATTGTCATCTACCTTAGATACAACCACCTCCTTCTCGGTGAACAAGCATTGGAAGCCAAGATCACATAATTGACCAACGGATAGCAAGTTGAAACTCAATGAAGCAACATAGAGCACATTTGAGATGGAATGATCATTTGATATTGCCACTTTGCCCAATCCTTTGACCTTGCCCTTTGAATTATCTCCAAATATTATTTTCTCTTGTCCATCTACCTCTTCATCTAGTGAGGTGAACATACGAGGATCACCGGTCATATGTTGAGTGCAACCACTATCAATAACCCAATGACTTCCACCGGTCTTGTAGTTCACCTACACACAAGAGATTCAAGCTTTAGGGATCCAAGCTTGTTGAGGGCCCTTCACCTTCTCAACAAGTGACTTAGCCACCCAAATTTTTTTAGGCCTACTCTTGTTGGGGGGACCTAAGAACATGACTTTCATCTTTCCACTCGAATCTTTTCTAAGCATGTAGTGAGCATTGAAAGCAAAGGGTCTAGCATGCTTGGGCAAGGGTTGTGGTGGTGGAGTTTGACACTCATGAGCAAAATGGCCTTCTTGTCCACATTCAAAACATCTCTTTGGCTTTGGCTTTGGCTTTGATTGTTAGTGTTGAGCTTGAGCCTTCTTCTTCTCTACACTTGCCATATATCCAATGCCACTTCTATCCATCTTCATGACGGTATTCATGAGTAGCTCACTTTGGAGATGCTTACCTCTAGCAAACTTGCTTAATCCCACCTTGAGATGCTCTTTCTCCATCTTGAGCTTCTTGTTCTCTTCCTTGAGAATATCATTGTTCTTCTCCTCCTTGAGTTTCTTGATTTCTTCTTTTAACTTCTCATTCTCAAGGATCACCCCTTTGTCATGATCAAGAGTTTCTAGTATAATGGTGTTGTGACTTTTCATCTCTTCAAGATCTTTTATGAGCTTCTCATTGTTATTCTTGAGCTTGACATACTCATTATAGTCATTGCATTCAACCACTTGCTTGCCCTTGCTACTAGATCCATGCTCAATGCTTTCATCAATTAAATCATCACATGAGGTAGCTATATCAATCTTAACAACATGGTTAGTAGCATCATGTGGCTCATTTGGTAAGAATTCTTGTGCAATAATAAGGGTATCATAATTGATCTTTAGAGTTGCATATTCGTCTTTTAGCTTATTGTGACTAGTGATAAGCTCATTGTGTACCCACTCAAGTTTATCATTTTTATCTTTAAGCTCTTTCTTAGAAGATTTGAGCTCCTTGAGTTTGGATGATATAGAATCATTTGTTTCCTTGAGCTCATCATTAGCCTTTTCTAATGTATCACACTTAGCTAAGAGTGAATCATTTTTAGCATCAAGCTTTTCATTTGTAGCTCTACTCTTTCTAATGATCTTAGTATATTTTCTTAGTATTTTGACAAGATCATCATAAGTAGATGAGTCATTATCATCGCTATCACTATCATCACTAGCATGTTCATCATCACTACTATCATCACTCTTAGTTACCTTGCGTTCACCTTTGGCCATAAGGCATAGGTGTGTAGAGGATGATGGCGATGGTGGTGGTGAAGATGCAAGATCAATAGCAATGGCGGCCACCTTTTCATCATTACTATCATCATCGGATGATCCACTTGATGAATCAATGTCCGTGAGCCAATCACCGACAATATAGGCCTTGCCACTCTTCTTCTTCTTGTAGAACTCCCTCTTTTTGCCATCTCTCTTCTTATATGGCTTGTTCTTCTTCTTTTCATCTTCATCACTTGAATCATCTTTCTTGCCCTTGTTCTTGAACTTGTCTTTCTTGGGCTTTGTGCATTGATGAGCTAGATGACCAAGTTTGCCACAATTATAGCAATCCATCTCGGAGATTGGCTTTCTTCTTGAGCTAGTGAAGAACTTCTTCTTTTTGCCATCAAACTTGATGCCACTCTTGTTTAGCCTTTTTAGCATCTTGGTGGTCTTTTTCACCATGAGGGCAAGGCTTTCTTCATCATTTTCATCACTTGAGCTCTCATACTCAAGTCTTGCTTTGCCCTTGTCTTGGCTAGCTTTGAATGCTAAGTCTTTCTCTTTCTTCTTTGTAGAGGATGAGCCATCTTGTGGTGTGATGTGCATGTACATCTCATGAGCATTGATCTTTCCCAAGATTTGTGTCAGTGTAGCGGCGGAAAGATCACCTTGATGTAGCACGATCACAATGTGCCCATATTTGTCAATGGGGAGGACACTCAAGATTTTTCTCACAACGTCGGATGGTGACATTTGAGTGAGTCCAAGCCCATTGACTTCCTCTACAAGAACATTTAATCGAGAATACATCTCATTAGCACTTTCTTTGGGAAACATCTCAAAAAAATTTAGCTTTTTAATCACAAGATGATAGCGTTCCTCACGCTCACTCTTGGTTCCCTCATGGAGTGCACAAACGTCCGACCATAGTGCATGGGCATCTTTGTGGTTCCTTACACGATTAAACACATCTTTGCAAAGGCCTCTAAAGATGGTGTTGCGAGCCTTTGCATTCCATTTTTCATAATTCACTTCATCGCCTTGAAGTTGTGCGGCATTCCTAGGTGCTGGGTACCCTTGAGAGGTGGCTCTAAGAATTCCAACATCTAGAGCTTCTAAGTAAGCCTCCATGCGGATTTTCCAATATGGAAAATCATCTCCCTCAAAGATAGGAGGAGGTCCATCCCCGTGAGACATCTTGCTCTAAGCGATTAAGCTTAAAAACGTGAGCACGAGGCTCTGATACTAATTGAAAGGATCAAGATGCCCAAGAGGGGGGGTGAATTGGGCTAATTCTAAATTTTCTTGCAATAACCAAATCCTACGGATAGCCCAATTAACCCCTTGTGCCTAGAAAAGTGTTTATATCAAACTAATGCACAACAACCTCTCAATCTAAGTTCCAAACTTACTCTAACAAGCAATTCTTATGGAAGTAAAAACAAGTATTGAATTGCTCAAAGTAAATGCTCAAAGTAAGTGCTCAAAGTAAATAGAGAGAGAAAGGAACGCGGTGATGTTTTGCCGAGGTATCGGAGAGTCGCCACTCCCCACTAGTCCTCGTTGGAGCACCCGCGCAAGGGTGTAGCTCCCCCTTGATCCGCGCAAGGATCAAGTGCTCTCTACGGGTTGATTCTTCGACACTCCGTCGCGGCGAATCACCCAAAGCCGCTCACAACTTGAGTTGGGTCACCCACAAGCTCCGCCGGGTGAACACCAAACTCCCAATCACCACCAAACCGTCTAGGTGATGGCGATCACTAAGAGTAACAAGCACGAACTCTCACTTGACCACGCGAAGCCTAATGAGAAGATGGATGCACACTTTGCTACTCTTGATTTGCTAGTGAGGCTACTCTCTTGGATTCTCAAATCACAAACACCTCACTAGGACCTTGCTCTTCTTGGCACTCACAAACATGTTTCTCAGCTGTTGGAATGAGCAAAAGATACTCCACTCACGAGTGGAGCTTCTATTTATAAGCCAGCCTGAAAAACGAACCGTTATGAGCCTCTGCGGGATGACCGGACGCTCCGGTCGTGATGACCGAACGCTCCGGTCAGTTCAACCCGCGAACCAGTTTTCAAGTGATGACCGGACGCTGTCAGGGTCCGGTCAGTACCGACCAGATGCGTCCGGTCGCTCTTGGATGCTTACTGTAAATGACTGGACGCTGGATACTCAGGGTCCAGTCATACTGACCGGACGCGTCCGGTCACTCTTTCCCAAGTCTGGACCCTTACTGGAGTCAACCGGACGCTGGCCCTCAGCGTCCGATCACATGACCTCCCAGCGTCCGGTCACACCAGACTTGATCTTCACGGTCAAATGAACTGACCGGACCCTGCGGCCAACGTCCGGTCGCACCGGAGCCAGCGTCCGGTCAGTGTTTGACCCTCCATTCACTTCCAACTTCTGAACATATGTGAATGAAGTTTGCTCCAAAAGATCTTGGGCATTCATAGGAGCTACCTAGAGCTAGTTTTAACAAGTGTGCACCACACCTAACTCACTGGACTCAACTAGGTCAAGCTACCCGTTCATACCCCCCTTCATAGTACGGCCAAAGGAAAAAAACAAAGTCCTAAACTACTCTAAGTGTCTCTCCAACTCCAATCGACACTTAGAACTAGTTATCCTTAACCTTGTCGTCCAACCTTTGAAAACCGAAATGATTTCCATCGTAGGGGCATGACAACCTCGATTGCCCAATCGATCTCCATTACCATGACCTAACTTAATTGTTTCTGCAAAACACACGTTAGTCATAGTAATCTTGTATTGACATTAATCACCGAAATCTAATTAGGGACCTAGATGCTTTCAGATACTTTTTTTTACTCTATCCCACCCTAAATCACTGTGAGAGCATGTTTTTAGGGGCTTCACAAGTGAAGCTATTTTACTTTACCCCGTTTGGTAGAAAACGACTCCAAACGGCTCCTGAAGCCGGTGGAGAAGCCCTGCCAAACGGGGCCTTAGGAAAGCTAGCATAATGCCGAGCGATTAAGTAGGTTCCGAGGGGATCGGAAATAGGTTAGGACAAAATGAGTACCGGTCACTACTAACTGCTGTTTTTAATGAAATTAGCAACCATCAACAGCAATTTGAAAGATATGCACGCCACAACAAATCACCTGATGTACATCTTATAATCCATCTTTTTCAGCTTGTTTTTTCAGTCGGAACAGTGTGTTTCTCTCAGAATAAATCAGTCGAAACAGTATTTCAGTTTTTTTCAACGAAGTGAACGGGGCATAGAGTACAACTTATCGGGTATGCACGCATACGTGTACAAATTACGACCGTACTATACTTGCATTTTGTGTAGCTCAGCTGGTATGCACGCTCATGGAAATGTAGTTCCAACTCGGTTTTATTCTGGGGTATTGATTTGTACAGTAGTGTAGTGTATTACGGGTTGGGCGAGTGGGCAGATGGAGAGGGTGACGTGGGAGCATCGATGAGCTGGATTGTATACGCACGCAGGGACAGCTGGGATGCATGCATGCAGCCTGTTCGGCAGGACTGAAAAATACTGTTCCAGCTGATTGTTATGAGAAAAAAATATTATTTTGGCAGGACGTGAACAATGATTTCGTGAGAGATGAAACCAGCCAGCTAGCTGGTAACCAGCCAGCCGAACGGCCTCATGGTCTGGTCGTCTGGATGGCATCCATATCAGACTAGCCTATGTGCCGTGTGTATATATGGCCAACGGGTCGGCACGGCACGCCGTGCCTCGCGGGCCGTGCCTCATAGGGCCACGGGTTTGGCCTTCGGCCCAGGCATGGCTCTATGGGCTGATTTTCGGGCTAGGTTGGCCCACGAAGCACGACTAGAGTCACGAATCGTGTCAGCCCACAGCCTGTTACCCTTTACATTCACAATTTCACAAACAGATCATACATTCACAGTTCACATCATCACAGTTTCTTACATTCACAAAATCAAAGTCCAAAACTTGTCCGATACAGACATACACCCATATTTTCATACATTCACAGAATCGAAGTCGAAATGTCCGATACATTCATAGATCATAGTTTCATATATTCAAAGAATGACAAAATCAAAGTCCAAAGCCGACAGACAATAGAAATAACCAAAATGAGCTGTTTAGTGCAATGTTGCCTTATTAAAAACCTTTTTAGGTAAAACTCACACTTGTGAGAAACCCTAGAAAGAAAAAAAGAGTGCAGCCAGCTCTTAATTAACCATTGTTCAAATGGTAGACAAGTCTTTCACAGTCACACACACCCTTTCACAGTCACGGATCACACATACACTCAGGAGTGAAGTCTCAACATCAGTATATCACTAAGTACCAGGAGCACCACCAGCAGGTCCATCTTCATCAAGGTACGAGTTCTGGAATGAGTCTTCAAGCTCTTGGTTGTCAACAACATGTTGTTCCCTTTTTTCTCCTAACTCCCAGTCCTTTAAGCAGATCAACATCTCCACAGTCTCTGATGACAAGTGACGCCACCGTTCCTCAATTATCCTACCTGTCAAACTGAAACAAGACTCTGAAGAGACAGTAGATACATGAACTGATAGGATATCTCTAGCCATTATAGACAAGATTTGAAAGGTTAGCTTGTGGTCACGCCACCACAGAAGTAGGTCAAAATCATTCTCGTAAGAAGTGACATTGTTACTATCTAAGTAAGCTGATAGCTCAGAAACAGAAGTAGATGAAGATGAAGTGGCAGAGAGAGAGAGGAAGGACCAATAACACCTGATCCACAGCCAAAGATTCTTTCCCATGTCTGATTTTTCTTACCTGTATGATGTGATGGTTGTGCAACTCTTTGAGACCTAGCTGCACCAAACTTGCTCTCATATTTGTTAAACAGTTTATACAATTTAGTTTTGACATCAGCATAGTATGTACTGTACTCAGAACTAGTGTATTCACCAAGTAATTACAGCACATTAAAGAAACCTCTTATCTTAGCTAGAATCAAGAATGAATGCATATGAATATAACAGAGGTATGTCCTGCCAATATTTAAGGAACTTAAGTTTCATAGGATATACAATAGCTCTCAGATTATGATCTTTTTCACATGCATACAAATGAGAAGCAATTTCTATGATATGGTGCAGAACAAGTGGACTTGTAGGATAATAAACACTAGACAGTGCAACAGTGGAGTCATAGAAGAGCTCCAGAAACTCCAACATCTTCTCAGCAAAATACCAATGATTTGTAGTCAATAATTGTGAACCATAATGGAAATTAATGAACACAGAAAAGACATTCTTGTATAGAACAAGTGTTTAAGCATCAGGTAAGTAGAATTCATCAGGATTGTAGTCCCAGTTATGTACAAATCCATCAGGATTGTAAGAAAGCCTAGACTGAACCTTAGCAGCATGATCAACCTTTTTCTACAAGATTTCTGATGTCTAATCAAATGGCCAGTGCCAGCAGAAGATCTAGCAGATAATCTACTCTTACACATTTTACAGATAGCAGCAGTTCGAACCTTTTGACCATTCACAGTCTCACGTATCTCATCAACATCAACCCAGACACTAGATTTACGCTTACCAAGGCATGAGGTATCATCTATGTTGTTGGAGCTGACCAGTGTCCCTATCGCCGTCGCTGACGGCGCTGGCTCTGCCCCTCCACCATCGTCGCCACCGTCCAGATCAATCAGAGCAGAGCCGCTACCGACATCGATACCCAACAACGCAGCAGCGTCGTCACAGATGTCGTCGTCGTCCTCTGAGAGCAGCCCTGCCGCGATCAGGTCGTTGTTGCCGGTGAGTGGATAGACGACATCATCGTCATCTGCCATGGCGACCTTGACCGTAGATGGCTTATCTCCAGCACCGTTCCTCAACGATGCGCGCGGCCGCCGTGCCCGGTCTATGCCACAGGAAGAGGACGACGAGGCATCGACAACCGACCTACACGGAGGAACAGATTCAGAGTCAGTGGAAGAGACACAAGAAGTGGAGAAGACAGATCTAGGGTTAGGTTAGGGTTAGGGTTATGGTTAGTGGAGTACCTACGCAATCGGAGCTCGGTGTCGGAGATGACGAGGGCCACCCAGAGAAGAGAGATAGATTAGAAACAACGGCGAACGACGGAGGAGGGACAGACGGGAACACGGTCACGAACTCACATAGTTCACCGAGAGCGAGAGAAGAGAGAGGGAAAAGGGCGGAGAGAGGGAGAAGGGAGGAGAGGCGGATCGAGGTCACCGGAGTCGGGGACGACGGACGAGATCAGTAGATCACGAGAGAGAGCTCAGATTCGTTAGATTATGGATGCGGGCGAGACAGAGAGCAGAGATTACGCCGCGACGAGTCGGCGAGCGAGTGGGGATTAGGGTTAGGGTTGGGAGCGAAGTAGCGGACTGCGGATCCGGCCGTCGGCGAGACTACTAGGCGAGCGGGGCTCGACTGCGCCGCGACGAGCGAGTGGAGAACTGGGGATTAGGGTTAGGGTTGGGAGCGAAGAGCGGAGCGGACGATGAGGCGAGGCGACTGAACTGAGACTGCAGAGGCGGAGCAGGCGAGGAGGCGAGGCGACCGACTGGGGGAGCCACTTATATACGATGGCGGAGCGCGGCGCGGGGGGCCAGAGGCGCGGGGAGGCCGTGGCTGCAGGGCGGGCCGCTAGCGGGCGGGCTGCTCTGTAGCATGCCGTGTCGTGCCGGCCCACGTGCCTAGGGTAGGCCCAGGCACAACCTGCTGCTCCGGGCCGGGCCAGCCCGGGCCCACTAGCCTTAGTATCGGGCCGTGCTTGGGCTGGAAAAAAAAAAAAAACAGACCTTAGGCTGGGCCGACGGGCTCCGACTGCGTGACCAACTTTGGCCGTGTGCGAGCGGAGGCGGAACTCGGAAGGAAGGAACGCTTGCGGGTTCCGGCTGGGACGCGCGCGCACGGAAGCACATCCGTCCGGTGTGTCCGCGTCCGTTTGCGCGTCAGCGGCTACTCAGCAGGTCTGGGCTGGATGTGTCTATAAAAGGCAGGCGAGCCCCATTGGGTTGGCTCGCCCACGCACACGCACACGCACACGCACACGCAAGCAGATCGATCGGAGGCAACCCCGTCGTCTGTCCTCGCGTAATTAAGGAGCTGGCGGCGTCTTCTACTTCTAAGCTGGAGAGAGCTGGAGCTGGACCAGTGCGCGGCGCCACCGCCGGAGAGGGCGACGAGATAGGCATCGACCTGCCGGAGACTCCGGAGCAGCGCAACAAGTTCCTGGTCCTCCGCCTGTACGAGGCGCTCAACGCCCGAGACCACGCCGCCGTGCAGTCGCTGCTCGCGCCCGACCTCGAGTGGTGGTTCCATGGCCCGCCCAAGCACCAGCACATGATGCGCCTCCTCACCGGCGGCAGCGGCAGCGGCAGCGGCTTCCGCTTCGTCCCGCGCTCCGTGGACGCGCTCGGCGCCTCCACCAGCAGCAGCACCGTCATCGCCGAGGGGCAGGAGGGGCGCTGCTACTGGGTGCACGCCTGGACCGTGGGCCCCGATGGGGTGATCACCCAGCTCCGCGAGTACTTCAACACCGACCTCACCGTCACCCGCCTCGCCGCCGTCGCCGCCTCCGCATCCGCCAAGTGCGTGTGGCAGAGCCGCCGCCCGGACAGCGCCACCAACTCACTGCCGGGCCTCCTCCTCGCCCTCTGACTCTGATCACCACCACCATCGATCGATTCCCATCCATTGGAATTGGATTGGATTGGATTAATCAGATCAGATCACATCACCCAAGTCGTCGTCGTCGTCGTCGTATATTATATTGGATTTTTGCTTGCGCCTTTTCTTGATCCATGGCGGCGTCGCGTTCCTCCTCGTGTCCTGCTGCTGCTCCTGCTTTATTATTCGGCTTGTACTACTGCAACCCACTAGTATTATTGTACTCCAATAAAACACTAGTATCATTATTATTGTGTTCCGTATATTGCCTGCTTAATTATTCATTCATCGTAAACCTTCTACGATCCTCCGTTTAATTAATTTTACATATCTACTATAGATTATTATTATTATTATTGCTATTAATTATATACTAATCTGTTATTACTTGCTACTGCTAAAGTATACCCTAGTTCAATAATTGATTCTAAATAGGATCACATCACATGGACGATGCGACGTCACTTTCGTTTGTTGGAGCTTATCAGTTATGGTACAGTGTTTTTCTCTCACGACAAATCAACGTCAGTTGGGCTTATCAGCCCGAACAGGCCGTATATGTCCAGCCATGTAATTAATTTATAATCCTTGACATATGTACCTCAAACTTTGACCGCAGGCATCAATTCAACACGTACTACTTTAGTCATCAACAGTAGTATATAGCAGATTTATTAAAACTAACTAGTCGTCACATGTACTACTGTATCTCCATCTGATGCGTGCTACTGTTAATAAACATCAATCAAATCAAATAATAATATTACCTTACCTTGCAAGCAAGGTACTAAAGAAAAGAAAGCGGAAAAGGTCGCATTACTCGTCAAATCCTCTAGTTATGATCGAATCAATGAGAGGTCTGCTCTACTTTTAGTAATTCAACAACACCTTGGCCTTATCAAAACAGCAGCTTGCATTGGCCTTTCAAGTTACCCGGCGGAAAGCAAGCTTAACCTCTGGCCAAAGTTCACGCCGCCACCATTTTTAATTAATTTTCATAAAGTTAATTAATCTCTAAAGTAAATTAAAAGGGGCGACGACAAAAGTTGACGGCGGGCAGGCGACGTGAGGATTTTAGCCGCCCTTCTATATCTCACATCAACATTCAAAACAAATACTTTGTCTGCCTCTCAACAAATTAATTTCTAGAGTTATCTTAAATCAAGCTTCTTATGTTTCATTGAATTTATAAAAAAAATATTTATTACATCAAATGAACATATTATAAAAACATATTTTATGATGTATTTAATAATATTGATTTTGTGTTCTAAGTCTTGGCTCTCTTCTTTTTTATAAAATTCGATCAAAATTAAAATACTAATTTAAGATAATCTTATAAATTTATTTATCAAGCAAACCTCCACTCCACACACAGTCCACATAGATACTAGATGGGCTATGGGCGACTCTGACTCTTCAGTACTGTCACGGCATCCATCCTTCTTTGCCTCTTGCGCCGTATAGGTATAAACCTCCGATCCATTTCATCGCTATAAGCCACAAATGTTTCCTTATCTAAGGAGCATCTGCATCTGAATTCTTCTTCTTCTTCTTCTTCTTCTTCTTTTGTGAACAGCATCTGAATTCTTTAACCAGGCGACCTGTATAAAGCGTCTTTTTCTTCCGCTTTCTTATATGACTATCATCATACAACTTGGCCCTCTTGCACTGGGCTCCGGGAACAAGTTCATTCTGCTCTTCAATGTTTACTCTTTTCTTTTCTGCTTCCGCCAACGCGCACACACCCTCTCCTCCCCATCCTTGTGCAGACGGCGCACCGTTACAAGTTACAACTAAAGCCTTAAGAAGTTCTTTACTCGGACATTTGGGTGACAGTCTAGTTCTCGAATTGAGTGTTATTGATGAGTCTGATCTTTTCAATTTTTTTATAAGGTCCTCATATCAACTCGCGATCTTAACTTTAATAAAGTTTTCTTTATCGAAAAAAAACATGCCTACACTGTTAACAGGGATTATACTACTTAAGAGATACTAGCAGCAGGTTACATAGAGTCCTGCGCGCCCGATAGAATCAGTGTTGGGAAAACCACGCATGTGTATCAGTTAGACTCAGAGACAACATAGATCCGTATATATCTAACACTTTCCTTATCTATTCTATTTTAATTTATACAAAATAAAAAATTTAGGGCGCGTTTAGATCTCATGGGCTAACAACTAGTTGCTAAACTTTAGCCCTTTAGATCCAAATAGAAGGGCTAATGGGCGTGTTAAAGCTTATCGAAAGCCTCCAACTAATTGTTAGTTCACTGGTTCTTCAAGCCCAGCAAGGACTAAAAGTGCTATAGGTATCAAAAGAGCCATCTCTATCCTCTATTCTCTCTCTAGTCGGATGAGAGAAAAAAAAGGTAGGAGAAAGGGTGTTTTTTTTTTGTATATGAGCTAATTTTTAGCTGAGAATCCAAACAGGCAAGGGCTAGCTAATTTTTCTTGTTCCTACGTTTCTCCTATAAAAATGAATTATTTCAGTTTAATTTCCTAAACAATTCATGTGAAATTCATGCGTCCCAAAGGGCCTTTAGTTTTTTTACATAAAGAGTTCACCATCGTCATGGAACAAATGCAATTATTAAGCCAGCTCTATCAGCGTGTGCCCCAAAAGGCAATTCATTGGTAAGTATTTTGTAAAGACAAGGACATTATATGGTAAATAGAGAAACCGTTCAACTGAAGTGACACGATGAATGGATTTTGAGGTAGGGATTGCATGCATTGTCTGTCCCTTAACTTATTGCCGACAGATCATCAGGCAGGATGTAGATAGCAAGGAAGCCATCGAAGCTCTCGTTCGTGAAGGACTCTGTTGGAACAAGGACGTCGGCGGGTTGTCTTAGGTAGGGCAACAAGTCTAGGGTACCGTCCTCGGTAGTTATATTAAGAGATCAACAACATGGAGATGGAGTTGAAAGAGATTAGGGCAAAAAAGAGGTAAACATTAGATTGATTTTGATTTGATTGTGTTGATACCTCAATCCGTCGTGATCCCCATATATTTATAAGGAGGGAGTGGTCTTATGGGTCAAACTCACAATCAAATCGCGTCAAAATACAACTCAATCTCGAACTGGCTTGCCAAGACTGGTTGAGCCTGTTTCTGCCAAGCGAATTCTTCCTGAGAGCCTGGTTTCCTCATCCACACTCCAAATCAGATGTTCTATATATGGTTTTGACTATGTTGACGAGAGGAACGCAATAGTGAAATCCAATCTTCAATTTAGAGAAGTTTACGGAATCGGGTTAACGGGTTTGAAAAAAACGATTAAGCCATGTTTTCCGGTTGTCTCGACGAGAGGAACACAGCGGTGAAAACAAAATATGCAAGCATGATCAATGCGTACCTGCAGGTGATGCATGGGCACGCGAACCACAATATACAAGTCCATTTGTCATCAAATTAACTAATTATAAATAAATATCTCAATTAGAAGTAATTAGCCACCTCTATCTCTAGTTACCATACCACAAGGGGCTGGCTAGCTGATCCCAAACTGTCCTTGTCTTTGACTAAACTGTTCAACTGAAGAAGCATCCTTCCCTACCATTTTGAATCATCATCAGACTGCTTTGCTTTTAACAGCGACAGGATGGGATGTAGCTAGAGGCAGCCATTTGAAGGATGAATGGATTATGAGGTAGGGATTACATGCATGCATTGTCTGTTCCATATTGCCGACAAACTCAGACCATCAGGCTAGCTAGCTAGATAGCACGATCCAAGGGAAGAGCAGTCAACAAGGTACTGCTGCTGACCTGGGTCCATCCTCAGAATACGATGGATGGATGGCTGGCTTGTGAAAATATCCTCTTCTTCTCTAACTAATATATATATATATATATATATATATATATAGTAATAAGGAACTTATTAATTTTATAATTGCGTGTTTGATGGATGTGTATGTGGTGAGCAGTTGAATGGAAAGAGATGGTGCGTGTTGTGTTGTATGCACTCGGGGTCCGCTCCGGTCCGGTCAGCCTCACTACACATACAGTCTCATCAAACCAAACGATACGAGAGAATGAAGTTCGTCAGCAGCAGCATGAGCGTTACGTTGCTTGAGAGGACAGAGGAGGAGCAGAATAAGCAGCAGCATATTGACTCATGACTCTCGCAACAAATCAGCTTCAACCGGCTTATGGGACACTGAATTTCGGTAACCCTTTGATCACGACAAGCATCTGAACCTAAGCAGTACGTAAAGATAGATATGCTGCAGGTTGGTAGCTGTTTTTAATTTACTGGTGGGAATTGGGTTGGGTTGGTAATGCAGATAAATAGATAGATGTATAGAATGAGTCCCTGAATATTTGATACTGTGAGAGAGATTTGGTTTGAATATGAATTGAATCAACACTGATCGATTGTTTGATGTATGTATTCGCGGAAAGCGATTTGGTTTGCGTCGTCTGCGGCTGCGGCCACTCTCACAGTCAAAACACGAGGAAAACAAGAAACAGTTAGCTAGCCAAATGGGTGAGAGGTGCTAGGGATTTTTCGTCCATGACCATTATTATGAAAACAGCTTCTTCTTCCTTTTCCTTTTCCTTGTGTGGTTATGAATGGAGTACTTGTCAGCTCAGTCCTGGTATACGAAGGGCTATCAACGACCACACGCATCAATTCTTGGCTTTTCTTGGGGAAGCCGAGGAAAGCGAGCCAAACGATGTGATAATTTTTTCTTCTTCTTTTGGTCATCTCGTCTTTGCTGACAAGCACCCAGTGCAGCGAAGAAGCAGCAGCAGAACAGAGCACGCAAGGAGGGGAGCGAGCAGGCCTGGCAGTGGCACCGGCACAACTAGCTTTTGTAGCCTGTTGCGGTTTCAGCAGGCCGATCGTCCACTCGTCCTTTCGCGTGGGCCTTGGTTGGGCCACGACACGGCCTCTCCAGCCTGGCCGCTGGCCCAACACCAACTGATTCTTGCTTCCAATGTACTACTAACAATGTTGGCTCGTGCATAGAGGCAGGGAACAAATCGTCCAGGATCGACTGGTACTTCCCAAAGGCCTCCTCATCGTCATGTTCGCGACGTCGGGGTGCAGCATGGTTTAAACCCCAATTAAGCACAAGCACATTCAGTGTCTGCACAGTTATGGTTCGATGTGTGGCATTTAATTTGCTTTTCTCAGGTAGACGACCACTTCGCCACCGGGAGGTGCCAACACCCTCCTGTGCCGGGAGGTGCCAACACCTCTCTCCCCTCTCTTGGTCTCCACACCAGTGACTTCGGGAAGCCCTTCTTCCCTCCCAGCCTCCATGCCGGTGGCTTCCTCGGAGGAGGCAGTCCCGCTTCCTTCACCCGGCTCCTGTGAGCCGCGCGACTTCCTCAAAAAGGGGCACCGCTGAGCCCTCTTGGCCTCCCCGCCGGTGGCTTCCTTGTCCGAACGAGGTCCCGTTCCCTCCGCCGAACGCCCGGAGCTACCTCTACCTCCTCCGGTCGTCCCCTGACCTCGCTCGGTTGCCACCTCCCGACCTCCCCGCCGCCGGCTGCTAGCGTCCTTAGTCACAGGCTTCGGGCTGGGCTGGCCTACCGATGATGTCATGCTTCTCGGCCCGCCCGGCCTGACCCGAAAAATGGTCCGATGTGCCGTGTTTGGGCCATTGGCCAGGCCCGTGGCTTTGATCGGCACGACCAAGCGGCTCCTTAATTGAATGAAAATGAACTACATACATTACACATTACATTACAGTCCGATGAGGTTCCTGGCGGTGGTGACGCCGCCGTCGACGACAAGGTTGTGGCCAGGAAGAGCGCCGCCTCCGCGATGTCGCTGGCCCTCAGCGTGGCGCCCTGCAGCTTGAGGGTGGCCAGCCCGCGGACCACCTCCTCCTGCTCGTCGGCGGCTGCAGCTGCTTCCGATTCCGATCCCGATTCCACCGCCGCCGCTGCTCCATCCTCGTGATCCTTGTCCTGCAGCTTGTCACGACATGCGTCGAGCAGCATGGGCGTAACCACACCGAACGGCGAGATGCCGTGGCGTCGTCCCAGCTCGCAGGCGGCGTTCTTGGTGAGCCCCACCAGCACGCCAGCACGTGCTTGGACGCCGTGTACGCGTGCGGTCCCATGCCCGCCACGCTGGCCACCGACACGATCATCGCCCTCGCCGCGTGCTTCATCCAGCGCGTTGACGCGCACCACCCGCTCGATCGAACTCCACCGCGTATAGCTAATTATTAAGCTCTGTACGTACCTACTAGCGGCCGACGTACGTCACACACACTAATCTATCGAGATCGATCAGCAACTAGCTACCTACCAATGCTCATCG
The DNA here is from genome assembly GCF_019320115.1 of Miscanthus floridulus. Taxonomy (NCBI): domain Eukaryota; kingdom Viridiplantae; phylum Streptophyta; class Magnoliopsida; order Poales; family Poaceae; genus Miscanthus; species Miscanthus floridulus. Next base: position 123,429,417 of record NC_089583.1, read on the forward strand.
ATCTATCCGTATATATCTCAAGTATTCATGATTACACAGGTCCTGCGCTAGCTTTTTAGATCCATTATATTACTTGTCATAAAGAAAGTTCCTTCAAAATTCAGCACCAGTTGGGCTGATTTTCTTTTTCTTTTTTGAAGAATAACAAGACGACCTTGTGATCAACCAGTAAACTGTACATGGCCCTAGTATAATCTGATTGGCACTTGTAAATGAAGCAGGCTCACGCAGATAGCAACGATGTTGACAGTGAGGAAAGCTGGAGCGATGACAGTCAATGAATGATTCATTGTTTCCCTTGGCGATGCATAGTAACCTATATTTACAAATATGGACTACATATATATTTTTATTTATTATGTCGTAAGATCTCCTGTCAACATCCAAGTTGAGATGGCCGAGTTGGTCTAAGGCGCCAGATTAAGGTTCTGGTCCGAAAGGGCGTGGGTTCAAATCCCACTCTCAACAGTTCTCTTTTTGTATACCTTTCCTTTTTTTTTACCTTGTCTTTTTCCAGTCTTAATCTACTCTTGTTATTGTATTGTTTGCAGATGTAGAAAATTATTGAGATATAGATTTCAACGCACAGGATTTTTTTTTCCTGTTTTAAGCTACTCTTGTTCTTATATTGTTTAGGCAAACATATACATACATGTGACATGTTACTTTTTTAAAATATTTTATATTAGATCCCTTGTCACTAACATTTATTTTAGGCGGTTTCATTCATTCTGTACTGTTTCTTTGAAACAAGTGACTGTTGTCGAGCACGTTCCATTATTCACTCATATCGTTTTCGTGCTCCAAGTTAAATGATCCCAAACCTTTCAAATTATATCTTATTTGAGACTTGTGTTTGAGTGAGGCTACAAGTTTTGTACGCCTTGCCTGCTCAAAAGGAACGGCAATTAATGTTCAAAGCAGGCGAGGTGACAAAGCTGAAAACCTTTCAATAGGCTACTTTCGGCTCACAAATTGAGATAGCTCTGGGATGAAAAATCATTTCAGATCTGCGAATGCAAATTGTGAAGCGTTTTCAAGCACATCGGCTCAGAACGTCCCTCTTGTGCATCACAATTCAGTCACATATTTTTGGCCATGCCCAGAGCCTCTGGCAGCCGTGACAACAACACACCAGCGTGTGTGTTTCATTCCCACTTGGGACAAAAACGAAGTTACTATCAGTATACGCTGGTTACAAGCCTTTCTCAGCCAACATAGAGAATAACAGCTAATTCTTCGAGTGACATGCGTTAGATACATCAGCAAAAAAGAATAGGAAGAAACTGCTACCATCAGGACATATATATAAAAAACAATCAATCTGTGGAAAATTGCTTGCACCGAGGGCAACGTTCTTGCACATTGCTCATTGAGCAGCTGATCCAGTGAAGGAAGAGTAAGAACAAAATGATGAACTGCTCTATATGAGAGCTTTGATGCCAGCTTGTTGCATCTCACGCAGCCGCCAGACTGGGTAATAGGATTCTTCTTCTGGCACATCGTCACTGTCCATGAGTTGCATAGCCCACGAATAGAAGACGGTTTGGATGGTATCCTGGCACATTCCAATCACACAAAATAGAACTGTTACTTAAATCAAATGTCGACTACAAGTCTACCGGCCAACTCAGGCAAGACAATACGAGCATGCCACCATTCCTCAACACTCTATAGACTCAACTATTTAAGAGGTGCATGAAGTCTGGTGCACCTTTGACACTAATATATATCATGGATATCAGCTTGTGCTATTCATATAAACCAACCTCACATCTAACAATGGCATTAGCTATGATATAGTAAACTTTACCAACACAAGACTAAATAATGCAGCACCCCACTCAGGTTCAAAGACAACTGCCCTTTTCAAAACCACAAGGAAACATTTCACCTTGAAAATTCTACCTAAACATTATTTGCCCAGACTCAAGTGGAGTGTTCGTGAAACTGCTTGGTTCTACACAAGTTGCAAAATAACGCATAAATTCATTCATCTGGGTATATTGTCTCAAGTATCATGTCAGGATGAGAGGGATCATGTTATGAAACAAAATCTGTCACCGAGATCATGATTGAGCTATCTTGTAATGAGTCTACCATACACGCCAAACATAAAGATAGGAAAGTTTTGGTTTACAATATCCCAAAAAATAAAGCCTACCTGTCCTCCTTCTGTGACTTGTCCTTCTCGATCTCGAACACAGTATATCTGCTGTGTTTGGAACTGAAATATATATTGGAAACAAGCATACACTGTAAGTAGATTAAACTAAAAAAAGGCAAACTTAAATTAGCATAGCACTAATTCACTTACGCGTAAGATAATTATGGGTGAAGATCCAAACATTTTTGTTTCCAATACATCAGCTTCTGAAATGTGCAGGATCTGTAAAGGCAATGGAATATAAGAAAATTTCTTGGTCTCTTTTTTTTAAAAAAAAAAGAGGCAGCAGGATCTTATGTTCTTCCCACCTTAAGAGCAACAAGCTACAGTCAATAATGAAGAAAAAAACAACAGAACATAGCAATCAATTGTGACTGAGTTTGAATTTCAACTAGATTCAAATAAGCTATGGAAATGGACTGTCCAAGACATCATTGAACCATGACCTACTTTGTGATCAAAAAATATTCCCTGTGATGCATAAGCTTCTCTCTCTCCTTTGCAGCGCTCAATCACTTCCTTGGTGCAATATTTTTTTAGAGTCTCCACATCACCCTGAAAGCATAATATGTAACTGTGAAATGACCAAAATTCTGAAAGTGTATATGAGTGGGCTGATTTATCATGTAAATTAGACAGAATCTCAATCAATCTCTCTGAACTTCACATTATAAACTTATCTGGAACTCCCCAGTGTCATAATAAGCGCAACAAATTTAATCTTTCACCAAAAAATATATAAAAAGGTAATATAGAACCAGCCCATCTCATTAGGGCAGTCAGCAATCACACTAGTTCAAACAAGGAAAGAATTTCTTGTTAGTATAAGACATGGGTTACCTTTGAATATGCAGTTAGAACTGGCTTGATCGTTTCTTGGACATCGGCAACAAAATCAGAAAGAGAAAAGGACCTGTGCAAAAAAAGGTGATATACAATTCAATTACGTCCTGAGTCTCTCAAAGTTAAGTTGCACACGCCTTACGGGTCTCGTTGCCGAATTTCCCTGAATGTCACCGCAGCTGAGGTTTCTTCAAGCAAAGATTCATTCAAGCTAGAAGGAATGAACAAAGAAAAATCAGCGACGCGTCAGAAACAAAAAATATTGCATATGATGAAATAGAGGGGGGATACAACTGATTCATACATTCAAGAAAGAGATTATTGCATTGATTACTTTTTATCCCTATTTGTGCTACTAATGAAGTGCAATCACCAATGGATTTGCAGCCATGAATGCACCAGTCAGTTGCATTACTTGGTGCTTTCAAGACCTAAATGTAATGTGCTAAATGCCAACAGAAATCAATAGTATAGCATAGTTCAGATTGAATCAATCAAATTCCATAACCAGATAAAACAAAGAATAATGGGGCACATAGTACTCTTGAATTTTCTCAACCACTGGATTGTCACTTGTCTCCCATCTTTCCCTGACATCTTCAGCTACCTGCATTTGCATACACAAAACATGGATATCACTGCAAGAGAAAACTAGGTTTGACCAAAGACATTTGTACAGCATTGTGATGGTACCTCTTGTCCCTTGGTTACAACAGGCTTGGTGTATTCATCCACTCTTTTATAGACGGGATGACCTCGGATCTTAGAGAGAAAAAGAGGATTTCAGATAGGAAACCAATATGAGAAAGATGGGCACAAAGTTGAACAATCTCCTCAAAGATACCTTATTCTTAAATGCTTCCCATTTTTCACCCAATACTGTCCTTTTTGTTGGCGTAAGAACTAAATCGGTTCTCATACTCTTTTCTACTTTAGCAGAAGCATGCCTAGCTTGATGTTTTTTCTTTCTGCTAGAGCTAGAGCTTAATTCATCCTTGACGATTTCATATCCCTGCTTAGCTAAAGTTGAAACTTTTGTGTCCTTCAACTTTGCAAATGTGCCGGATACCACTGGTGAAGCAGATGAGATTGTTGACTTCAATTTAGTGAACAATGTATGGCTGTTTGTGGCATCTTCAGACGTGCCATCTGAATGCGAGAATGTCCCAGTTTTCTCATATTTTGAAGCTTCAGGCGAACCATCCCTGCAACTTGTACTCTCTTCTTTTCCGACTCCAAAACTTTCCTTTACCTGTAAACAATTCGTCAAGGCAAAGAATACATGTTTACGAAATCACGGTCCGTACTGTATCAGAGTGATATTTATTTATCCTTACCTCTTCTTTAGCAGCAAACATTTTTTCTTTGATATTTGCAGTAACCTACAAGTGGGAAAAGAATGCCCTCATAAATCTATGAGCATAAAAACAAACAAATCAATAGGGTACAGTTATCAAAGTCAAACAATCATCCTTGACCACTGTCAATGGCTTACCATTTTAGATGTCTCCTCAGCTTCACTCCAAACATCATCAACACTCTTGTATATTGTCTCAGTCGTTTTCTTAGTTCTGCAAAAAATCATATTGTTGCAGAATATCATAACTTACTACTATGTGTAGATGATTCAAACCTGAAAGTAGTGCAATAATTTTGCAACTTACCTTACTTTGAGATCTTCCTTCACCACACCAAGTTTCTCGCCGAACTCCTTCATGGATTTCTGGAATTCAGGATTACTGCAATAAAAATAAAAATTATGATAAATAAATAAAGTGAACAGATGCTGATCGCCATAATTGTACATGAAAGGTGATTCAGCAGTATGTAATCATTATTTCAGTTGTTTAAGATTTCATCATGATGGAGACCTTAAAAAGTAACACATACCTCTTGGCCTCGCCCTTTAGTTGCTTAGAAAACTCATTGAAAACACTTAGGTTCCTGCTATTCAGATGTCTATATCCATTCGTTGGTTGCACATTTGGCCTTGTAGCCTACACCACATACCAGCAATGGATGGCCATTAGTAAAATGCATGCAGCTACATAATAAATGAAAAAAAGGATGAAAATAAGGCATAGAGAAAAAACAACTTCACATGCATTCTGCATTGGTTTGGTTACATACTGAACAAAGAAAAAGACACAGAGAACTTTGTTTTTTAAGTGGATCAAATCAATAAATTGTCTAACTAACCTATGATGAAGTCGTACAGTTTGTGCTACTGCAAACAAGCAAATTGTAGCTTAACAAAAGGTGTACAAGCAAGTTTAAACTGCCGTTCGTCCCTTGTTTGTGCCGTCATCAAGAAATTCCATGAAATGATTCAATTTCACACAAATCTTCAAATCCAATTAACTATTAAAAACAAAACATGTGTAGCAGACAAATGGCGCCTTCAATGTTCAAACTGCAACAATGAACATAATTTTTCCCATGAAAGTTACTTCATCGTTTACCTCCCTGAAAGTAACCCATACTGGTGGGTGATGGCTACTATTCAACAGGATGCAAATGCTCATAAGCTATTTCAGATGATATCGGAGCAAATGCCCATATGCTATTGTTCAGGAGGGGGGAAAAATCCCATTGTAGTCCACAAATATCTTACTACTCGAAATATTAATACTACGATTACCAAATTGCTAAAAGAGAACATACTCCACTCACCAATCGCAGCGCGGCTTCGGACGAGGGCCGCCGGAGAGCCCGGAGCAGTGCTGTGGTCGCCATCCCTAGCATGGACGGACACATGTAGAGCCGATAGATTTTGCAAAAAGTTGGAAGTTTGTAGGCATCAAATAGCCAAATAACTTAGGGTTTGGGTGCTCGGTTTCGCACGGCAGGAAGGGGAGAGAAGGGGTCGGAATACCTGGTGGTGGGTGCTCGTCGCCGGCGATGGCCTCGGTACCTAGCGTCGGGGTGGCGGTGGCGGCGGCGGCGGTAGCCCACCCAGTCGTCGCAGAGAGAGACAGCACACGCGGACGCGGGTGAAGGTGAACGGAGCGGTAGCCCAGTCCGGGGTTGTTCGGCCCAGCCAGAGCGCACCCCCACGGGCCTTCGCATGGGCCATTCTATTTCAAAGTTTTTTTCCTTTGCAGTTTATTGTTTTTTCTTTCCCTAAAAAAAGGTTATTATTTTTCTTATTTCTTTCTTTCCGTCTCTCTATTTTATTTTATATTGTTTCTGATTTTACATTTATCCTGTCTATGGGACAGTGCCAATGGTTAGTTTCCAATCTTCCGCAGGAGTAACTGCGAGCACCCTCTTTGCGCGTGCATGGCAATCCTACCGCATGTGTTCGATAGAATGAAAGAAAAACACGACTAAAATAAGCCAGTTTAACTCAGCTACAGTATTTTAGTATCGATGGGGTTGTGGAGATAAACGTAGTAAAAAAGCTTAAAAAAACAGTCGTTTAGCAGCTAGTTTCAAACTGCTTTGACCATAAGTAACTTATAAGTTTTCCTTGTATCCTAATGTGTGGGTGTATGTGTAAAATCTCACCCGTGGAATGCAGATACAGTTATAAGATTTTACCCGCTGCATATGGATATGTCTTTTCACTCTTTAGTACCTAGGGCATGACAGTCGTGGAATGCAAATGATTTCATCTATCCTATTGATAATCTATGTCATACCTAGGGATGACAGTCGACAAAGTAAGGTGGTGCGGGTGGAGTAAATAACCGTCCAACAAATTGGCTAACGGATACAATTTCATATCCGCACGTGTACTCACAGGGTAACATTTTGTATCTGTATCCGCACCCGTGTTTATTCTTATTTTTCTAATTGTTCACATATGATCCATGGCATGTTACATGCTATATTTTCTGTGTTTACAGGGTACACATTAAATGTATTAATGTTCAAGGGTGTATTTTAGTTTTTCAAGAAGTATCCTTATGATTTTCTTCTTTTTTTTTATTTCACAACCAACTACAGGCGTAAGCTTTAAATAGAGATGCAAAAACATGTCAATTTCCTCTACTATCCAAAATTTCATTTCATTTATATAAGTTCCGCGTTCCAGGTTACACTATTCACCAGGCCTCGCCATCTGATTAACCACTGGTAACTGATTCATGGTGCCACATTTTGCAGTGAAATCCCATCAATTTGATGCCACTTTTGCAGTGAAATCCCATCTATTTAAATCAAGCTGACGGGCATCTCCAGCATTTTCATCTATGCAAACGTGCTCAATTCACCATTCGATCGAGAAGACAGCACGTCGAATGGACGCGGAATTAACGGAATACATAATCCGTGTTTCTTGTGAGGATACTGGTAGCCGATGCATATTTCTAGCACAACGTTCCAGCATTCTCCGAAAGGGAAATTTTACTTGAAACAATCAAAGCATAATACCCGTTCTCTGACCACTTAGCTCAGTGTGCAACTAGTATTGTGGCAACCAAACCAACATATCTCCCATGATGAAGAGAGGCGCTACTACAATAGGATAACTTGTTCTGACAAGGCAGGCACGAGGCTCCAATTCGCTACATCTACATGTAGAGACCATCCGGAACACCTTCCTTCTTCTTGTACATCACCTTCTCCTTTGCCTTCTTGAAATCTGAATGGGTCACCTGGGTACCCAAAACAAAACATCAGCAATGTCAAATGGAACCATGAAGTACTATATGTTCAGATCAGACATAGTTACATGTACAAGCACATTGGGTCTAGGAGGTACTCAACAAAAATCGATCAGTTAAAAGAGTCGCATAGATTATGTGTTCAGATATGGGGCAAGTGATAACAAACCGAGTTACCAATTAGAAACCATGTAACAGATTGTCAGGAAGAGAAAAGAACCATATATGCTCATGCATAAATCTATGTGCAAAAAAGTTGCCCTGACGCACACAACAAAACTTGATCCAATGGAAGAACATGCCATGCGTGTACTGTAGGAAAAAGCAATGCAACAATTTCCATTCATCAAAACAACACTTCTCCAATTGGTCAGCTCACATGGTTAGACACAAGGGTATTGGCATTTCCACGTACAACGGATCAAAGTGTTATATTTGAAGTACACAACATAATGACAATTTTTTCTATGCAAATGGATATGGAGCATCAACCCTATGCTCACCTTCACAGGGGTACGCACATCACAGTTCTGGAAACCTCTACAAAAGCTAAGAAATGTTCCATTGAATGGATAATTGCAAACAGAGGCTTCCTACAATCAGCCCCTTTGCATGTGCTGATATCATGAAAAGTGCATTCATCTGATAGGCTTCTTAAAATGATATCCACACAACTGACCAACTTGAGAAAATAATCTGACGAGTACGAGAATCATATTCCTGGTGATCAGCTGGAATCGGTGGATTACATCTATTTTGCAATGTAGCACAAATCATGTCTCCTATACACTATACAGTGAGGCGACGACAAAGACTTGATGGATATGCTGACGGCAAGGACAAACAAGTGATGAATGATATACAAGCTCATGCAGTGATTCTGTGGCCTTTGTTGCCTTCCCTCTATCAGTTTTTTGCAGTTATTATTAGTTTTATTTTGGTCTATAACGTCTTTTCTTGTTGAAACCAGATACGTTAACTTTCTTATATGCAACTAGATCTTGAAACTCCAATTTGTCTAAAACAAAGATGACATTGTGCAACATGCAGCAGATAACTACATCTTCAGCAAGACAACAGCAAGAGAACTGCCCAGTTAGCATACAGAATGGTTCAAGTTAAATACAGCCAAATATAATTCCTATTCGATAGCAAATAAGAGGTTGAGTTATTTGAATACTTGTATTCACCCAGAAAAGTTTTATATCAATTGAAGAAGGGATAAGTGTTCAGGTTCACCTTCATTCTACGTTCTCTTAAGGCGAGCAATCCAGCCTCCGTGCAGATCGCCTTAATATCAGCGCCCGAAAACTCATCTTTGGTCATAACAAACTCTTCCAAGTTCACATCGTCAGCTAATGTCATTTTTGCCGTGTGAATCTGCACAGTTTACAACCTTTATAAGGACAAAAGGTATTAAGAACACTGATAATGTAAATATTACTATTTACAGATGTCACAGTACTTGGAAGATGCGTCGTCTAGTTTTAATATCTGGGAGAGGAAATTCAATCTTCCGGTCTATACGGCCTGGCCGAAGCAAAGCAGGATCAAGACTTTCAATACGGTTTGTTGCTAGAATAACTTTAACATCTCCACGTGAGTCAAAACCATCTAGCTGATTCAGCAGCTCCAACATAGTTCTTTGAATTTCACGCTCTCCTCCTGAATGAGCATCATACCTCTTTGTTCCAACTGCGTCAATCTCATCAATAAAGACTATTGAGGGAGAAAGTTCATCAGCCACCCTAAACAATTCTCTGACTAGCTTGGGACCATCCCCAAGGTACTTTTGAATAAGTTCACTACCGACAACACGCAAGAAAGTTGCAGATGTTGAGTTAGCGACAGCCTGCAGAGAAAGTTTCAAGTAATCACTACCCAAGTACATGCTATTTGAAAACTGAAGTAGAAAAAGAATGCATAATGTGGAAAACACATAGACAAAGGCAGATATCATTGAGGATCGACGTCTGCCCCTACAATACTAAGCAATATAATATATATATTGTATGCTTGTAAGCCTGAGCACTGACCTTGGCAAGTAAAGTTTTTCCTGTTCCAGGTTCTCCATATAATATGACTCCCTTGGGGGGCCTGATCCCAATGTCTTCATACAGCTCAGGATGAGTCAAGGGAAGCTCAACTGCCTCTTTAATTTCTTGAATCTGAGCATCTAGTCCACCAATGTCAGCATAAGATTCCAAAGGAGCTTTCTCAACTTTCATCACAGATACCATAGGATCAACTTCATCTTGCAATATACCAACCACAGAGAGAACCTGAAGTAAACATTTGAGTGAGAAAACAAGCTGACTTACTATATCCTACCAGTTGTAAACGATCCACTAATGCATGCACAAATGATGATTATTGGGCACAAATAAGTATGTAGGGAAAGAGCCTAGTCACAGTCAGAGATGTATACGAAGGACACTAAAATGAATACAAGTATAATAATTATTGAACAGCAGTCAGACATCACGCACAATATATCAATCCTAAGATAAAATCATTAGAGTAACTGATATAACCGTGTTACAGGAGTAAGCGGACAACCACCACACTAAAACGACTACAAGAAACATAACAGATCGTGTACTGAGACATGAATCTGAACAATCACGATATCCTAGTAAACCCTTAGTTTGTCATAATCCATGATTGGAAAAAATGACCTCCAAGTCACCTTTGGCAATCAACACAGTACAAACACTAATCCTCCACAGGGCCATAGTATGCTGATAAATCTAACTTTCGTGGTTTTGCCAAGTTTATGTGAATGAAAACCTAAAAATTAATTCAACAAATCCCCAGCATAACAACAAAGCACAGAGATTACCGGATACCCTTAATCAGTAGGGTCTACAAATCCAACGACTCCCAGTGACCAGCTAGCACTAGATCGGAGGGAGATATTTAGATCGAGGATGCTAGATCCGCACCGGCCAAGTAGGGTAGGGTAGTAGCGCGGGTCCCTAGAAAGTAGAAACAAACCTTGTTGTGCATGAGGATGGAGCATCCCGGTTCCAGCTGGTCCTTGTCGACGAAGGATAGGATGCCGACGTAGTACTCCGGTCCGACTGAGGAGGAGACGATGGCGTGGCTCTCGTCGATGATCTCCTCGAGGGATCCGACGCTCATGGGGGTGCCGCGGAGGTCGTCGACCTTGGATCGGTCCTCCTCGGCCTTGTCCTCCTGGGGCCGGAGGCGCTCCTGCGCGGCGACGAACTCCTCCTCCATGAGGAGGTAGTCCTTGACCCGCTCGAGCTTGAGGAGGCGGAGTCGGCACTTGGAGAGCGGCGCGACGTTGGGGAGGCGCGCGGCCGCCTCGGCGCCCTTCTGCTTGCGCTGCTTGCGGCCGACGCGGGAGGGCGCGGCCGGCGGCTCGAACTTCTTGTCCTTCTTATCGCCGCCGTCCCCCGGCTTGCGGTCGCCGGCGCCGCCCTGCTTGCCCATCCCTCCCGGAGTGCCCTGCCCCATGGTCCCGCTTGGCCGCCGACGAAGTGCTTGCTTTGGATTTGGGTTTGGGGGAAGGGAACAACCTGGGGAGCGATGTGTGCTTGGGTTGGGACTCCGCCTCCTTTTCCTCCGACTTCAACTTCCCCAGCAAGATGAAGGGACTGGGTCGCTGTCTGGGCTGCATGGCCCGTGATGTTGATGGGCCTAGGTTTCTGGCGGCCCATTTTCATAGGCCGCCTTGCACCTGTTTTTTTGGAGAGAAAAACTTGTTGTGTGATATTGACAGAAAAAAAAAGTGGTATTGAGTATTTCACGTTGCGAACGTTATAATTTGCCGGATACCATTTGGAATTGTGGTTGTTTAGAACATCTCCAAAAGTCTTTCTAAAACTTACTGGAGCCATTTTCGTTTTCTCCCTTTGGCTAATAAGAAATCCGAAATAAAAGAAGACTATATTTGAATAACTAATTAAAAAAGTTGTTGGAGTTTTTTTTTATCAAAATTTCTATTCCTAGCAATTAGGATCGGAAGCATATAGAGAGTTGTTTGGAGTAGCTCTTATAGCAGGACATCGCAACGGCTGTGATACTATTTTTTCAGATTTGATGAGAGGCGAGAGGAGGGAGATCTCTTTTATGCTATATTGTCTTGGTCGTGTGCAATGCAAATACTGCCCTTGTTTGATGTCTTACGGCGAAATCTTCCTTTTTTCTCTTTATAAAAGCAAATTAAACTTTTTTTTAGAATTGCTTCTTGGTTGTGTGTTGCTATGGCGCAAAGAATTTGATGAGCAGAAAGGGGCACAAAAAGGTATTACTGCATTTGTTTGGATAAATGCTATATCGGCCCGATCATGCATGCATCATGTTGAGTGTAAGCATGGATGGATGACACCAATTAGTAACCAAAACGTACTTAGCACTATCATCACGCATCTGGAACAATCCGTCCACTCACTCTGGTATAAGAGCATCTCCAAGAGTTCCCTAAACATCCTCATAATCCTTGTTTTTTTAGATAGATAGGAAAAAACCCTCTCCAACGACTACTAATATTTATTCTTAATCTTTTAGGACTTGGGAAATTCCTCCACCTTCCACATAACTTTACGCGGATAAAGCCACGCTCGGAGACGCCCGGAGCCTGACGGAAGTCGTACGACATCTGTTGCGGCTCCCTCGGACCGCGGGGACCGACCTTCAACATCATCTCTGACGCGTCCATGTCGACGCCGCATCTCAACGGCATCGCAACCTTCATCAAGAGCAAGCACCCTGGTTGGTCGCCGGTAGAGATCAGGTCGGCGATAATGACCACCGCCGACGTCACGGATCGTGCGGGCAACGCCATCCTCAACGAGCAGCGCGTGGCGTCGGACTTGTTCGCCACCGGTGCCGGCCACGTCAACCCGGAGAAGGCGGTCGACCCTGGCTTGGTGTACGACATCGCGCCCAGCGACTACGTCGGCTTCCTCTGCGGCTGTACAGTAGCCAGAACGTCTCCGTGGTAGCGCGGCGTCCGGTCGACTGCTCAGTCGTCACGGTGATCCCGGAGAGCATGCTGAATTACCCGTCGGTGTCGGTCGCCGTCTAGCCGACGTGGAATTGGAGCACGCCTGTGGTAGTTGAGCGTACGGTGAAGAACGTCGGAGAGGAGGTGTCGTCGGTTTACTACGCGGCGGTTGACATGTTTGACGACGATGTAGCTATGGGCGTGTTTCCAAGCGAACTGGTGTTCAGCAAAGTAAACCAGGAGCAGAGCTTCAAAGTGATGGTGTGGCGGAAGTGCAGTGATAATAAGGGTGCCAAGGTGGTGCATGGCCGTGGCGTTTCTCCACAGCCGGAACCACCGGCCACGCTCGTTGCTGCCCGCGCCGCATTGCGACGACTCCAGGGGCGGCTCGTACGCGTCCGTGAGGCGCGCCTCAAGCTGGCTGTAGGTGTTTCTCGGCACCAGTACGACAGGGTACACGGTGGCGCTGGGACTGGGAGGTGGCAGCGGCGTGGATACGCTTGGCGATGAAGAGGTTCACGTGGAAAAAAAGAAGATTGCAGAAAAAAACGTCAAATGAGACCAGCATTTGATTTTTTAGAAGTCAAATATTAGGAACTATTGAAAATGAATTTCTTTTTTTTCTTCTAAAACCTTTTTAGGAGTTGGTAAACATAGACTTTTTAGAAGGAATATCTAGGAAACTCTTGGAAATGCTCTAAGGAGGGTATTGTACTGCAAATTAATCTTTCTGGAGAAAAAAGGCTGGAATAAACAGTGCGTGCTCTTTATTTTTGGTATGCATGCACACAAGAGGTTGCAAAAGAGAATGAACAACTCAACCAAGAAGTAGCTCGCCTCACCAATGACTTGACTCAAGTGAAAGGCAAGACAAAGTAAGCCCAACTTCATCAAGATAACACCGTCAAGGGAGTGAAGAAGTTTGATGAAAGACAAATCGTGGTTTGCTACGTGTGCCACAACGAAGGTCACAAGTCCTATGAGTGCAAGGTGAAGAATGGAGGAGGAGCAAATAAGAAAGAGAAGAAGCAAACAAGCAAGCTCTCCAACACCTACACCAACAAGGTGGACAAGAAGACCTCTACACTATACTTGTTAAAGAAGAAGAAAAATGATAAGGTGGTGGCCATAAAGGTGAACAAGCAAGCTAACAATAGGGTCAAACGTTTTTGGGTGCCAAAGGAAATTATTTTCAACATGAAGAGCACCAAGAAGATTTAAATCCCGAAAAGGAAGTGAGAAGTCCAATAGACTTCGGAGAATTTGAAGACTTGGCAAAGAATGGGTGCATTTCATGGAGTGCATCATGATGGACAAAATCATTGCCAAGTGGGTTAGTGAATACTATGGACCCAAATTCCCCTTCCTATGTTATATAACAAGATTCAATTTCCTTCAAGTAGTATCAATTTGCATTTCATACAAGTGGCATTTCTTATAAATTGGTATCTTTAAGCATCTAGTTACTTTTCATGCTTATGTTTGCATTTGCATGCTTATATCTTTTGTCATGCATACACTAGGTATATCTTATGGTAGGCTTGCTCGGTTTAATTCTTAATCATTGGAGCAAACCTGCATGGTTTAAAATTATTTAGGAGCACGACACATAGTTTGTTTTTTGATTGTTCGTCTAATATGTGCCAAAGTCCAAATTGTAGATAATTTTTCCTGAATATCATCTTCGAAAATGATTCTCACATCATGAGATGTCATCTTTCAAGTGGTATTATTGATTCTAAAATCAATATGCATGACTTCTACAAGTATCCCACATTTGTATGCACAAATTTAGGGGGGTTACTCTACAAATTGGATGCTTTGAGACTAACATCTTTTCAAGCTTATTATGTGTGTAGTAGTCTCATTGCAAGGAAAATGGAGTCCCCGAAGTTAAGCATCATACTTCAAATATCCACCACCTATTACAAGTGGTAGAAATCAAATTGGTTTCCACATGTGGTATTTCTAAACCGATATCATCATGTTGATTTTATTTTGATATTTATATGCTTCCTCCATGCATTATATAGATTAAATTCCCTTGAGCAGTAATTTACCAAATATGCATATGCTTTGCCTTCTACCATATGTATGCATATATTTAGGGGAAGCTTAATCTATATAATACGAGTGTCAATTTTTGTGACCTATTCCACTCTACATACAAAGGATCACAAAGTTTGACCCTCCCTTATGCTACTAATATCTTTTTTTGGTGTTTGATTCCAAAGGGGGAGAATTTAGAGGACCAAAAACAAGCATTAATTTGTAGGGCCATAAGCTAGATCGTAATAATTTACAAGTGGTAATGGTCTACAGGTGGATTATGGATTAGTCTATGTAATGAGGAGATTTTGTAGGAAGCAAGGCTAAAATCCATAATGCCGCACGGGGACATTTTGCAAGGGCAAGATAAGTTTTTATGTAGTATCTTTTAGTCTTACCAGTAGTATCTTTTAGTATCTTTTAGCCTTGCTCCTTGCATTGTATCCTAGCAAGTAGACTGTTTTTTAATTCCAAATTTTTATTATTTGCTTGCTTTGGTCGTATTGTCACCAATCACAAAAAATGGGGAGATTGTAAGGAAAATGGACTCTTGGCCCATTTACTTTAAATTTTGGTGTTTAATGATCAACACAATCAAATTGGACTAATAAATTTGCAAGTGATTGTTTTGTAGTTCAACAGGATGCAAGACGTGACTTGGACAAAGACTACGTGATGATCCGATGATCAACACCATAAGCAAGGCCTTAGAAGCACAAGAGAAGACCCAATATATCAAGTAAAGTCTAAGCACGAAGATAGGAACTAAGTCATACGCAAGATCACGAAGAAACGAGCTCACAGAAGTGACCGGACGCTGGAGGAAAGTGACCGGACGCTCCGATCAAGAGGCTCGGTAAACAGGCGTTAGCAGTAGCAACCAGACGCTGGCGGCAAGATCGACCGGACGCTAGTACCTAGAAGGTGTTATTCTAATGATGA
Source organism: Miscanthus floridulus (assembly GCF_019320115.1). NCBI lineage: Eukaryota > Viridiplantae > Streptophyta > Magnoliopsida > Poales > Poaceae > Miscanthus > Miscanthus floridulus. The sequence continues at coordinate 123,445,003 of NC_089583.1, forward strand.
CTTTCTAACCTCTGTTGAAGACTCTATCGTGGCACCATTTATGAAAGTGGGTTTATTGTTTATATACACTTCATATTTTACCCCGTGAGTTCCAGAAGTAAGATGAGGTTAAGATGATGAAATGATCCTTATGATGTATTTGATATACTTGTTAAGTCTCTATGTGCATATGCTTCCTGTAGAAAGCGTTTTTGGCATAGGGGGACAATGCTGTAAAGTTCAAGGGGAGAACTTCCCTATTAACCCTCGATCAAAATTTTAGAGAATTCAAAATGGTATGATCTAGAAGGTCATAATTTGTCCTGAAGACATATGTTGTACTATTTTTTCCTTGATGAGTTTTTCTAAAGTTTCTCATGTAAGGTTTTTAAAGAGGCAACAATGTGCAAATGCATTAAGCGACAATGATGTATTCTTTCTCCATATTTTTTTCCATTGGGTTTTTTGGAGTTTTAATGAGGCATGTATTTGTCATGGTATTCGCCTAAGAGGGAGTGTTAAGAATTTCATAATTAGAGAATTGATTGGCTCATACCATATATACCCTGAAGGGGCTTCTACCATATATGTTATGGTGGCTACCATGTATGTCCTGAAGGCATCTATATAAAGGGACTACATGTACGTCTATATTGACTAATAAATTGATGGCTCCCTTTTTACCTAAACAAGCCCGCGGTGGTTTCCCGAAGGAAACACCGTCCACGTCGCCGACATTTCTCCCGTCCGTGCGATTGCGCCCTCAACGGTCATGATGCCGTTAGTCAGCTCTGTTTTTTAGTTTACCTCTTCGCTTCCAGCTTCTGACCACGGTTTTGGTAAGAATCCGTTAGCTTCTGCTGTCCTCGGTCTCCATTGTGAAGCGCATCGGTTTCTCCCCGATCGGCTTTCTTCGCCTCGCATTTGGGCTGCCTTCGAGCTGCAGGGTCAGTCCTCGTCCTACTCGCCCCGACCGCTTTCCTCGCTCTTTTCCTCCTACTTCGTCCTCCACGCCGCGCTCCTCTGTTGCCGGCGTTCTCGTCGGACCTCTTCGTCTTCCTCTTTGTTCTTCCCGTCGCGTCTCCTATCTACGCCGCCGGAGGTCTTTGGCTTCGGTTTGCTTCTTTCCAAGAGTTCGATTCGCACCTCCTGTCTGCGCCGGCCTTCCTGCTCGCGTTCTTCCTCCGGTTGCGCCGCGGCTGGCGGATTCGGGCGGGGGGGGAGGGGGGACGAGAGGGGGTTTTGGACGTGAGAGGGAAGCAGGCGATAAGAGGGGTTCGAAAGGGGGGAAAGGTTCCTATCTGCGCCGCCGGAGCGCTTCTTCTTCGCGTTCTTCTTCATCTTCGTTCTTTCCAAGATTTCACTTCGCACCTCCTGTCTGCGCCGCCATTCCTGCTCGCGTTCTTCCTCCGGCTGCGCCGTGTCTGGTGGATTCAGGGGGGTGGGGGGGCGAGCGAGGTTTTCGACCGGAGGGGGAAGTAGAGGGGAAGAGGGGTTGGAAAGGGGGGAAAGATGGACGCACTCAGGGACAACGCCGCTGTTTGATCCTACCTCGCCTGCTTCGCTGAGCTTCACCAATTTCGTGCGTACGTTTTCGCCTCTGTCGCACTCGATGCATTCTGCCCTAATGCGGCTTGTGTATACCTGTTGGGCTAGATTTGCTTAGACATAGATCGGGTGATTTGGCTGGTTCTGATGCCTTCTTCTCAAAACTCTTTGACACAGGTTCGCATCGGTGTTGTTCAGAGGTGTCGTTGGCCGAACATTGCTGCCATTGTTGTTCCTGGTGGTCAATTGGATAGCGGCCTAACTGAGAATCGATCTTATTGGACTGTCTTCGCGTCCAGGTATTACATGCTTTGTTCAGTATATATGTTTCGTTGTTTTCTCATTGTTTGTGCTAGGTTATTAAACTTAAATTCGAAAAAAAGATTAAAGTATAGAGTAGGTGGTTCCTTTGAAACAAAAATAGAAGGAAAAGTTTTTGATGGTTATGAGTGTTTCATTGTTTTCTCATTGTTTGTGCTAGGTTATTAAACTGAAATTCGAAAAAAGATTAGAGTATAGAGTAGGTGGTTCGTTTGAAACAAAAAAAGAAGAAAAAGTCTTTTATGGTTATGAGAAAAATAGAGGAAACAAGTTTCAGCTATAATTGTTTGAGACAAAAGAACAGAAGAAAAAAAAGGGAGTGCAAAAAAAAGGAACTACAAAAAATAAAGAAAAGAAGACTAAGATGGTATGAAATCAGAATATAGGAGCAGACGGAAATAAACAGATCTGGAGAGATAGTAGAGAGAAGAATCTGAACAAAGAGAGAGGGAGAGGAGGTGTGGTCTTGAACCAGGAGAGTCCAATAGGTGTTACGCTTCGAAAGAGTCTGAAAAGTAGTATAGGCGGAAGAATACATGGACAACAATTGTAGTAGCGATACATATCAGACTTTATTTGTTCATAAATAGCTAGGGGGATCTAAGCCACAGCTAGCTAAAAAAAAGACATAAGCGAGTCTTAAAAAAGAAGCAGTACGATAGTAATGATATCGTTAAGCGTAGTAGTTAGAAATAGGAAAAACACTAGAAAACGAAGCGTGCTTTGATGCGTCCTCCTTTTAGTGTCGTTCCAGTATAACCCGCAGTTGTTGCCAATGTGGTTAGAAAAAGGGAACATCTCGTATATGCATTCAAATTGTTTAGACAATTCACAGTATAAGAAGGTAAGAGATAAGTAGGAATTGGTTAAACCATCCTTCAATTTATGTATAGCTAGATTGTGTACAGGCTTGTGTACACTGTCAGCTATCAAGCTTGTGTACAAGCTTGGGTACGCTGTCAGGTATCGCATGTGAGCGCTCCACGTAAACTTTCTTTCAAGAAATATAGTGACCTCATTTTTCACTTCTCAAAAAATGCTTTCTAGAGCATACAGTTTAGTGTCGTTCAAGATGTAACAGAGCGAAACTGAAATAGAAAAAAAAGATAGAAGTATAGATTAGGTAGTTCCTTTGAGACAGAAAAAGGAGAACAAGTTTTTTATGGTTATGAGAGAAATAGAAGAAACAAGTTACAGTTATAGTTGTTTCAGACAAAAAAAAACCAAAAAAAGGGAGTTCAAAACAAAAAGAGCTAAAAAAAGAGAAAAGAAAAGAGAACTAAGATGGTATGAAATCGGAATATAGGAGCAGACTGAAATAAACAGATTTGGAGAGAAAACAGAGAGAAGAATCTGAAAAATGAGAGAGGGAGAGGAGGTGACGTCTTGAACCAGGAGACTCCAATAGGTATTACGCTTAGAGAGAGTCTGAAAAGTAGTATAGGCGGGAGAATACATGGATAAGAATTATAGCAGCGATACATATCATAGTCTATTTGTTGATAAATAGCTAGGGGACTCTAATCCACAGCTACCTACAAAAAGAGACATAAGCGAGTCTTACAAAAGAAGCAATAGGATAGTAATGCTATCATTAGGCGTGGTAGTTAGAAATAGGAAAAAGACTAGAAAACGAGGCGTGCTTTGATGCCTCGTCCTTTTAGTGTCGTTCCAGTATAACTCGCGGTTATTGCCAATGTGGTTAGAAAAAGGGAATATCTCGTATATGCATTCAGATTCTTTAGACAATTGACATTATAAGAAGGTAATAAATAAATAGGGATTGGTGAAACCATGCTTGAATTTATCTATAGCTACATTGTGTGCAAGCTTGTGTACACTGTCAACTATCAAGCTTGTGTACAAGCTTGGGTACGCTGTCAGCTATCACATGTGAGCGCTCCACGTAGGCTTTCGTTCAAAAAATATAGCGAGCTCATTTTTCACTTCTCAAAAACTGGTTTCTAGACCATACAATTTGATGTCATTCAAGATGTAACAGACCCAATGTACATTTACCACATGATACAAATCAAGCCTTAATTGATGTTAATTTGTCAAGAAACAGCTACCTACAAGGCCTCCAAATTCTAAGTGACAGCTTTAATCTAAAACATCAGGATGTTCTACCAGTTACACTCGATGCCATCTACCCTAATGCGGCTTGTGTATATCTATTCTGCTAGATTTGCTTATAGATAGATCGGTTGATTTGCCTGGTTCTGATGCCTTCGTCTCTAAACTTTTTGACGCAGGTTCGCATCATTGTTCGCTCAGGGACAACGCCGCTGTTTGCTCCTACCTCGCCTGCTTCGCTGAACTCGACTGATTGCGTGCGTACGTTCTCGACTCCGTGCCACTTGATGCCTTCTACCCTAATGCGGCTTCTGTATATCTGTTCTGCTAGGTTTGCTTATAGATAGATCGGTTTATTTATGTGGTTCTCATGCCTTCGTCGCAAAACTCTTTGACGCAGGTTTGCATCATTGTTGTTCAGAGCTGTCATTGGCCGAACATTGCTGCCATTGTTGTTCCTGGTGCTCAATTGGATATCGACCTACCTGAGATACTCTGTGCTTGGACTATCTTCGCGTCCAGGTATTATATGCGTTGTTCAGTATATATGTTTCTTTGTTTTCTCATTGTTTGTGCTATGTTATGAAACTGATATTCCCTTGCTCTTCTGGCCCCTTTGCAAAATCGTTCAAAGGACGCGTACGGTTGTTGGAACTGTCCGAAGATCCATTGTTGTTTTTAGTTTGCAAAAAAAAATTGCAAAGTGATTTTTAAATTAACTTCTGTTTTTAAAAGGCCCTACATATTTGTACCTGGCAGACAGAGGCGGCAACCCAAAAAGTGTGCTCACATTTGGACTGCTACTTTCGCTCCGTGTGTTAGATATGTTTTTTATCAAATTGTCCTACGTAGCTATGTTGCAAGAGGTTGCTCATCGGTGCTGCCTACCTTATGTATCCTATATACATGAAATGATACAGGATGGGAAAGATATGTACGGTATAGAGGTTGATTTGGCCCCCGGTATGGTCCAGGGACCCTCAACAACACTCTTTTTCTGGGCTGAGCCTGCTGTGGATGCTGCCGTGGCCTACGAAGTTGCGGCATTGCAGGCTCTTATAGTTCTACAGGGGATTTATGGATTTGTTCTTCTTGATTATAGTGTCCATGCCCTTCAATTATATAGGGATCTAGCTCGCCATCTATTCTGCATTGCAAATAGAGGAGCTCAGCTTGCTAGATTGATCGTGGCAGCGCCCAGTCACGATGTTAGACCATTGTCAGCTGTTGCGGCGTTCGCGCAGCAGTTGTTAGATGAACTCAGCGTGTTGTCGCCAGATTGAGTGTCAGCATGTTTGTAGACTTACAATTTCTTGTCAGCCTTGATGTATTCTTTCCTGCTTTCATTGTACGCATCGCACCATTAAGTATAAGAAGTCTAAATAAAGTCACTTCAGTTACACCTCATTCAGCGTCGATCTGTTTATACATCCATATTGTACCTCTCATCTCCATGTAATTAGTTTGGATTCATTCCGCACTGTATGCTCCGCTCCCAGTTTGACTCTTTATAAACTCGTTTGGAATCTTATCGTTCTTCTACCACTCTTACTGCATCAACAAAAACTTACTATACATCTGTATTTGTGCCTGTACCTGAACTTGCCTGTTTCATATACTATTGTTTTGCCTTCTCCATTACTCATGTCAAACATGTTCGCTACATTACGCTCTTATAAAACCATGAATAGCAGCAACAAAATGCACGTCAATGAATGGCCTGTTTGTGTACTCTTTCCCTGGATTCTCCAGTGCATGTTAACAAAATCATGCGTATCATACTGGGTACATTAGACTGTTATAGAATCAAGTACAGCGCACACAACAGCTGCATCAAGTCATGAATTATACCAATTCCCTGGTACTATCAGATTGTTTGTGCGCTGTTATTCTGGGTTAACCAATGTATGCTACAGGCCCATAATCACCGCATACTCTTTTTTCCAAATGCTTCTTCCAAAAAAAAGGGTTCATTGTTTTAGATTCATGGTAAGACGCACAGCCTTCATCGTCTATGGAATATCAAACTGGTATGCCTGCTCAGCAAACACGTATGTAGACTGTGCTCTATTTTTCTTACATATCTACGCTTTCAGTGACCGCTGCTATATTCAGTGGGCTCACTATTTCCCTGTACTATGCTAGCTAACAGTGGCTACCTATATTACTCAGTGGATGCTTCGGTGGATATACGCGCCTCTGCTGCTGCCACAGTGAGGTTCCGCCGATCAACACCACGTATGTACCCTACTGTGTATAGCCTCATGTGAGGCAAGAATGTTGTATAAATCTTCGTCTTACCTATTCTGTCCTTCGACCAGGAAATAACTCATCATATCCTATTCAAAGTACTGATCCAGCACAGTATCAGCAGAAGAGGAGAAAGCTCCTAAAGCAGCATCGTCGTATTTGGGGAGGTACTGCAGCAGGCCCTACAGCAAATAGTAGTTTCGTGACTTAGCCCTACAATATGGTTCACTCCTAGACCCTGTTTACAGGTGCAGCCTCAGCATATAGTGCTACCTTACAGTGTGCTCAGTTCGATGATGATTTCGTAGAGGCTCTTAAAGGTAATGGCCGTACCTTTGTATGCTGCGTCTATCTTTTCCATCATCACCAGCCCTACCTACGGATGCTGACCTCATCTATGTTTAATTCTCTCTTACATATGCATAAACCAGTTTCTTATCCTGGAAGATCATACCATGGACCACCTGCCCAACAGTGTTCTAACTGCAAAGCCATTTTCTGGAACGCTGAAAGTGTTGGTAAAGAGGCACGCACCTCTTCTGGATCACCTATTTACAACAAGTGCTGTAAAGGAGGCCGAATTGTTATTCCTCCGTTCCTTCCCAAGCCTGAACCCTTAGCATCTTTGGCAAGATTTGATGGAGGATCGGTCTCTAACAAGTTTATGAAGAATATAAGACGCTACAATTGTCTTTTTGCATTCTCCTCTATGGGAGCCAAGATAGATCGAACCATGAATGATGGCAGGGGGCCTCCGGTGTTTAAAATCTATGGACAGATTCATCACCGCATCGGTTCTTTGATACCTCCACATGGTCGCCCTCCGAAATTTATTCAGCTATATGTGTATGATACATCCGCCGAGGTTGAGAACAGAATTGCCTCATTAGAAAGTGAAGACACAATAGCATCAGATCTAGATCCTACTATTGTACAATCTTTAGTTAATATGTTGGATGAACATAATTTGTTTGCAAAGCAGTTTAGAATGGCTAGGGACAGATTTGCAGGCAATGACACTGAAGATTTTGTCATTCGCATTGTTGGTCCAAAAAACGGAGATCCGCCTCAGTACAGTTTACCAGCTACAGATCAATTGGCCATGCTTGTGGTTGGTGATTTTAGCTATGAAGAATTTGAGCGGGACATTATTGTGCAGAAACAGACAGGAGATCTAGATCAAATCTCTGCTTTGCATCCTGCTTTCATGGCGCTTTAGTATCCTCTATTGTTTCCATATGCTGAACGTGGTTGGCAGACCGGTGTTTTATACACTGGTGCCACTCAATCAGCAAAGAATGCTCATGTAAAGCTAACCATGCAAGATTACTACTGCTATATGTTCCACTATCGAAGAAATGAGCCCAATCCTTATTTATGTTATGGACCATTATCAACTCAGGCCAAGGTTGATGCCCGGGCCAGCGTCGATGAAAACAGACTCAAATATATAATGGATCACCAGGCTGATATCAGAATGGAAAGTGTGACAGAACCGCCCAATTTATACAAGATCAAGTACGGTTGTCCCCGCTAACACGTTGACACACCCATACTTTCACTCATATAAACCCGGTAGTCTGCCGAGTGTCCCGAAAGACCTCGGTAAATCAACCTCACAACCAAGATCGCGTGATTAAGCAAATACACATCACATACATCGGGTTGCAGTGGAAATAATATTACAAAGGGGTTAACAAATAATTATACAAGTTTGGGTTTCAAAACCGCTTAGTAAAAACAACATAGCTTTCAAATGATTACATTAATATAAGTTCCAAATATATTGCTAGCATAGTGACATCATCCGACAAAAGCATATAGATGAGAAGTAAGTATAGAATCACCGAGCCCACCGGTGGTTAGCCACCATCATCAACAGGTCGAGAACATCACCTGCAACAAGGTGGGATAAACCCTGAGTACTCGAATGTACTCAGCCAGACTTACCCGTTGAAAACCAAAACAAATGACACCAAGGATCATGCAAGGCTTTCTTTAGTGGGCTAGCTGACTTGTTTGCGAAAAGCATAAGCTAGCATGAAGAAACCATTTTAAGTACTTTGCATCATCTTTATTATAACCTATCCATCTAGGTAAGCACATGTACTGTAGCAATCAATTGATTAACCAATAACATCTAGTTACCAATTTAGATTTAGCATATCCCATATCATCCAGATAACCATCATTGTTCCATAATAATTACTACGATGAAGTAACTCGAGTCAAGTGCTCACTATCCAGGAGCGATGGCGATTCGAATCGATTCCTAACCAGCTGGTGATTTATTCCTTACACAAACCTCACTCACCCGCTAAAGTGAGATATTGATCACCGAGTCAACTTTCCAGGAATCTCGAGTTTGCCAGGAACCACATGTACCCAGGGGCCGACCGACTGCACTTTGGTCTTATCATCCCGCCCCCGTGTCCTACCACACCTGCTCCGGCACAGTGCGTTGCGGGCAATCTACTCGGCCCGAAAAATCTCCCAGCTTCGCGGTCGGAAGGTACTTTATCTGGCCAGCTAAATGTAAGGCATGCGTTCAACATGACTCGAGGCCCAACAACGAACGGTCCTTAATCGACATAGACGGAAACTAACAGCACCCCAGAACCCTGTCTGGTTGCCTCCAACTTTTCCGTCCGGTCTCCAATTATCCATCACACATGGTTAATTCCAGGATATCATTCTTTCCATAGCTAAATTCTTCCAGTAACCACCTATAAATGTAGGTGACCGGATATCACCGATCGCTACCGGTCTAAGCAAGGCTAAGCAGTTATTCGATCCTGACCTAACAGGGTAAAAAGGTAATAAGGTAGGCAAGGATAGTAATAAATGCATCAACGGTTTCAATCAACTCCTACAACTTAATGCAACAATATATAAACTCATATATATAGAAAGAATTGCTTTTATAAAGTAGGAGACTTAGAATGCTCCGGGGCTTGCCTGGGATCCGACACAAGTCAGTTCAGTTAACTTGCACCATCCTGGTGACATCTTAGATCCTAGCACTCGCTTAGTCCTTCCATCTTCGGGACAGATCCATCCAACACCATCTTCGGGTTTGGCTCCAACATCACGTCCTTCACATGGTTCATCTAGCGTACCTAAATGAGATGCAAGATGCATGTGTATGAATGTGATGAATGGTAACACAAGATGCATCACATAAGCATTCAAGACAACACAAGATTATGTAAGACATAGACACCAATAGCTATTTAACTATCATCACACAACTAAGTATAGAGAGCAAGCACATCAAGCATGACACAAGTTTAATAAGGTCACAAGTATCATAACTTGATTATCAACAAAGCCACACTTAGCAATATACAAGCAAACAACTATAATTGGAATCTGTCAATTTCTGGACATGCAAACAGCAGCTATAAGATTTAGCTATAACTAGAGTTACACAAATCCAAATGAATTGCAAGAAGACATTCTAGAAAGCTTATGAAATTTTCTACAATTCATCTTTAATCATCTTAGCATGATTCTCAAGTTAACTAAGTCAAATATATCCATTTACAGAAACTGGTCCACAATTGACAGAAAACAGCCATTTCTGAAACCCAACTTTAAACAGCTATAACTCTTAAACTACTTGGCCAAATGACACCAAATTTTAATAGAAGCTAGATACATGAATTATCTACAACTTTTGTATAAACAAGTTTCACAACAAAGCATATTATCATGAAGAACTTTGCTAAGTTCCCAGATCTGTCCATAAACCACATCGGCAAGAAAATAATTATTAACTTATGTTGCAAATACATAATTAGGCAAAACCAACTTTACCAACATGTCACACATGACTAAAGAACACCAGAAAACCTAGTGTCCATGACCAAATAAATTCTTTTAATGCATTTCTTAATTTATTTTAGATAATGAGGTGACTTAATGAACATATACCAAAAGTATACAATAAACTCTACAAAAATTACAGTGGCTCACATATCCTCTCAATAGTCTACTGTACAAATTTCACTCCATTTGAATATGTATAGCAACCTCTATGAAAAAGACAAGTTGCTAAAGCAAGAATTCATGTGAGAGCAAGATAAACCAATAACTCACTCATACTTCATCCAATACTCATGAAATTTTTACCACACATCAACTATCACATGAGTAGCATGCCACAAAAATTTCACTTCATTTGGAGCCCTAGATCTATAGTTATGAAAAATAACAAATTCAACTAGCATTACAACCTTACTGCACAAATCTATTTTTACCATAAAATATTTAAACTAAAACATGTAATATTATTGATCTAGTACATAGAGAATTTCACAAGGATTCCAAAAAGTCCTCATTTACTATTTTATGAATTTTCTACGATTTACTATGAATTTCCAAAGTTCCTACAAAATAATTACAAACCAGTCCTTACGGTACTATTCACATGAGTCACTGACTTCGCAGTTAGGACCCTGAACTTCGTCGAATTCTAGCATGACGCCCCTGGTCGGAAAACAGAGCAGAGGAGCGGCCGGCTCGCGGCTCCGGCCGGCTGTGGGCGTCGATGGCGGCGGTGGAGTGGCGGGGGAGGACCAGGGGTCCCGCGCGCACACGCTGGGCTGCTCAGCTTGGCCTGATGTGGCCTGTGGTGGCGCGGCCACAGTAGCCGCGGCGGCGACGGCAGCTGCTCCGACGGCGGGGAGCATCAGCGGCCAAAGGCGCCGGTAAAGGAGGTCCAGAGGCGCGGCGTGGTGAGAGGAAGGTGGTCCTGCGGTCCATTTGGGTGGAGGGAGGCTGGAGACGAAGGAACCACGGCGACCAAATCTCGAGCTCGCGGCGGCAACCATGGCGGCCGCGTTCCGGAGCGCGCGCAGCACCAGAGAGCGAGGGAAGGAGAGTGGGGAGGCGAGTGAGTGCTCGGGCAGCTTGGGCGTTCGCATTTGGAGGCGCAGGGGCAGGGCAGCGCGTGGCGCGGAGGCGGGACGCGCGGCGGCAATGGAGTGCGCGCTCTGTTGCATGGCTGCCACGGAGACAAAACAACGAACACGTGGCGTGCGTCTCTGTGCCCGACTTGGGGTCCATTTTTGGGCCATCTCTGCTCCGAATTGGGCTATGGGCCTTGAAGCAAAATTATTCTCCTTCTGATGCTCTACAAACTTGATTCAGGGTGCTCGGCCATTAGGCTGTTGGATTAGCAGATAATTAGTACTAAACTTGATAGTGTCAGTGATTTGACAGCGACAAGCAAACATCCAAAATTGATGGTCGAAATGAAATGCAACTGGTGCCATCTTCTTGTATGTTCTTCCCCATCATGTAAGCTCCAACTTTTACATTTGGATCGACTCAAGTTGCTTAGCAAAATTTGGAGAACGCGGAATGCCAACAGCGATGACAATGGATTCCAGACTTAGAAAATTTTCTAAGTACTGAAAACAGCTGTCAATTCAAAGTTCGAGCCTCGATTTGACTTAGTTCCAAGTTGATCTGGCTCTGGGTCCAAAAACAAAGTTTGTTCTACTCCACTCAAACTTCAACTTTTATTAAAGGCCCAACTTCATAACAGGTGCAGAAGCTATAGTTCTACTTTGATCAAAGAAGGACCACGATAAAGCTTAAATTATCCGTTGTGACCCATTGTGGCATTTTCTTGGCATTTGCTCAACATGAACCTTTCATGACTTTTGTTGTAGAGTTAATCTAGAGTCATTTGGGCAAGGTTGCAAGGTTTGGTTGATGATCGAGAATTCCCTTTACCTTATAAATAATTCAAGCAACGACATAACTCGTCATTTCATGTGACTTCTTGATTCCAAACTTCACGAAACTTTTCCATGGATCAATATAGGTGGTTATTGATGTGAGACACATGAAGATATTCCAATAACACCACCCAAGCATATATCTTGAAAAGGGGTCTATAGGCGAGCAAAGGTGCAATCTCCAAGTTTAGGTTGGGGCTCGTTTCTATAGGTTTGACCTTGACATCTTCATCATCACTTAATATACCATGTTTTAGCTCAAACCCATTGCTTAACTGGTGGCAAACACCTGGGGTGTTACAGAAAGTATTCAAGGAATCTATGATGCTATTAGCAGAGGTTCCGAACAAGGAAGTGAGGTTGGTAAAATGACCGTATTACCGGCATCATATACAGGTGGTAGACGTTATATGATACAAAATTATCATGATGGTATAGCTATCTGCCGAGAATATGATCCCCTGATTTCTTCGTTACATTTACATGTAATCCTAAATGGTTAGAGATTTCTGAGGCTATCTTTGAGCCTGGACAGACACCAGCTGATAGGAATGATATAATTGTCCGAGTGTTCAACATCAAGTTAGAAGAACTTCTGCATGATATTAGATGTGGTAAACCCTTTGGACCTTCCAGCGCAGGTATAATTGTCTACGGACAGAAAAACCATTCTTTCTATCTACATCCATTTGTCGACTAGCTCTTCCAGATCCTAAATATGCCCTATTCAAATGCAGTGCTCCACACTGTAGAGTTCCAGAAACGTGGACTTCCACATGCGCACATAATCCTTTGGACTTCAAGAGATACATCTGATCTGACTTCTGCAATGATAGACAAATATGTATCTGCAGAAGTGCCTGATCCAAAAAATGATCCACTAGGCTATGCTCTTGTTGCAGAGCACATGACACATGGACCCTGCGGTCAAACCAATCCTAGATGTCCATGCATGAAGAACAATAAGTGTTCCAAGCATTTTCCCAAACCATACCAGCCTGCAACTACAGTTAGTTCTATTGGCTTTGCTGTGTACAGGAGACCTGAGAACAATCTCTTTGTTTGCAAAGGACGCCTCCAAATGGATAGCAGATGGGTTGTTCCATATAACATGTTCCTCCTTAAAAAATATCAGGCACACATCAATGTTGAGTGGTGCAATAAAACTACATTCATCAAGTACCTCTTCAAGTATGTAACCAAAGGAGCTGATTGTAGCAATGCCTATCTACAGCGAGTCAAGAGAGCCCAGCAGGCGCCGTATGATGATGAAACGAAGACTATAAATGAGATAAAAGAATACCTTGACTGTAGATATATCTGTGAGTAGGATGCATGTTGGAGAATGTTTGGATATGATATTCATAGACACTATCCAGCAGTAGAAAGAATGCCTGTACATCTTCCAAATGAGAATTTCATAACTTTTAGTGCTAGAGCAAAGATGGATAGATTAGTGTCTACCGAGTTTTTAAAAAGAACAATGTTAACTCAGTGGTTTGTCTGCAACGAGCTTTTTCCTGAAGCTAGAGCATTGACCTATCCTGAGTTTCCTTCCAAATGGATATGGGATCAAAGAGATAGAAGGTGGACAAAGCGGAAACAGCAGCATGGTAAGATAGGCCGTCTTCACTATGTACACCCATTAGCTGGAGATCGCTACTATCTTCGCATGTTGCTGCTAATAGTTAAGGGTGCAACAAGCTATGACCATCTCAGATTCCACAACCGAACATATCATTGTACATTCAAAGAGGCGTGCATGTCGCGCGGCCTTCTTGGTGATGATCAGGAATGGTACAACGCTTTCGATGAAGCAGCAGCTTGGGCTACTTCACCACAGCTTCGTAGCTTATTTGTCACAATGATACTTTTCTGCGAAGTTGGGGATGAAAACACTTTCTTCAAAAAAATTTGGCACCATCTAGCCGACGATATCATCTACCAGTACAGAGATATGATTGGTGATCCTAATTATGTGTTAGCTGATTCAGTAGCTAGGGATTACCTTCTGGATGAGCTTTCCACTCTTTTTTCTCAGAGTGGTAGGAACATAGCTGAGTTCAGCTTACCTCCAAAGACACATGCTGACTATCCTGCTCAAAACAATCGCCTTGTCGAAGAAGAGCTATCGTATCCTGCTGATCCATTGATTGACATGAACAGTCCAGCTGCTTTCCTTAATGAAGATCAAAGAAATGCCTTCTATAAAATAGTCCGCAGAGTGCAACAGAATGAGCCCGGTTTTTTTTGTATCAGGATATGGGGGAACTGGTAAAACATATTTATGGAATCGAATAGTAAACTATCTCAGAGGACAAAAAAAATTGTTCTTACTGTGGCATCGTCTGGAGTAGCGGTGCTGCTGTTGCCAGGGGGACGGACTGCTCATTCAAGATTCAAAATACCTTGTGAAGTAGAGGATGATATGATCCGTGATGTTAGCAGGGGCACCATGCTTTCAGAGCTTATTGAACTTACAAGCCTTATTATTTGGGACGAAGCTCTTATGGCTAATAGAAAATGTTTTGAAGCATTAGACCGCACACTACGTGACATAGAAAGAGTCAAAAAACCTGAAGCTGCAAATATTCCATTTGGTGGTAAGGTGGTTGTGCTGGGAGGGGACCTCAGGTAGATCTTACCTGTAATTGAAGGAGGTACAAAACAAGACGTCATCAGTGCTGCTATAATCACCTCACGCTTGTGGGCTCATGTAGAGGTGCTCAGCTTAAATCAGAACATGCGATTGGTGTGTTCGCCAAATGATGCTCGCCAACAGCAGGAGGTCGCCCTATTCAGCAGATGGATATTAGATATTGGCGAAGGTAAAACACCCTCCTTTTCAAAGGATGGAGAAGATGAAACAAGCTGGATTACAATACCTGAAGAATTGCTCATAGTGCCTGGTGAGGATAAACTTGCAGCCATTGTACAGTCAGTATATCCTAACTTTGAAACCAGGTACAGAGACCCTTTGTACCTTTCTCAAAGGGCCATACTAGCTCCAACAAATGAACTCGCATATACAATAAATCAGTACATGGTTCCCTTAGTTCACGGCAGAGAAAAAGAATACCTCAGTTCGGATACTATCGCCAAAGCCACTGCTCAACATGAAGCATATGATCTTCTATATCCTATTGAGTTCCTTAACTCAATTAATGGTAATAACTTCCCACAGCATCGAATTGTACTCAAACGAGGAGTTCCTATAATGTTGTTGCGTAATCTCAATCAAAGAGCAGGCCTTTGCAATGGTACAAGGCTGACTGTAACCTCTATAGGAGAATAGACAATTGAGGCCAAAATTATGAATGGCCGCCATGCAAATCAAACATTTGCAATTCCACGAATTACTCTGTCTCTCAAAAGTAACAAGTGGCCATTTGTTCTACAGCGACGCCAATATCCTATAAGAGTTTGCTATGCCATGACAATCAATAAAAGTCAGGGACAAACATTATCAACTGTTGGCATCTACCTCAAAAAACCAGTCTTCACACATGGTCAGCTCTATGTAGCTGTTTCGCGAGTAACGACAAAACAAGGTCTCAGAATCTACATAGAAGATGATGATGGCAATCCTTCCAGTGAGACAAGAAACATTGTATACAAGGAAGTTCTTCAGCATCTGCCTTAGCTACTAAATGCACAGCCATTCTATACTTACTTCGTACCTAAAATGGCCTTCATGGCTACGTCTCATCAGTATCCCCACATTTGGTCCTACTAATATTTACCGCTATAGTCTTATGTAGTACACAAATGAGGCTATAGACCACTGTACATGTACGTATTTGCTTTGGAAAACCATGCCTATGTGCTTTGGCTTAATCAGCACTGACCATATGCATCGGTGTGCAGTAGCACCATGCAGTTGTACCTTTCTATGTAAACACCAGCGAAAAAAAGCTAACTTTTGGTACTCGTGATTTGCATCCCTGGCTCTACATCTTGCACCACTGTGCCTCAGTGCATCTGGTTTCTCCTCACAATATATGTACGCATAAATAGCTTTATAAATTGCTGCTCTTTGTGTGTCAGATCCATCATGCAGGAACCAGTCTTTCTAGACAAGCTAGAAAAAGGACGCCATTCACATGGCATTGTTGTTCGAGTCGTGAGGAAGTGGATTCACTACGAAAACAATGGACAGGGTCCACCTCAATACATTGGGATGGTTGTGGCGGACGCAAAGGTACTGATACTGATTCTTTACAAAATAAAGCAATACTATCTTTGTGTTAAACATAGCAATCACATATTTACAATCAGCAGAAACAGTAGCTCCTACACATTGACATGCAATCTAATCAGCTTAGTACCTACAATGATAGGGAAATGCCATATATGCTGAAATTTTAGATGACCTCATCGATGGCAAAGCATATCTTTTCAATGTTGGCAAAGTTTATGTTGTTAAGAAATTCGTCGTCCAGAATGCCAAAAAAAGCTACAGACCAGTTGACAAGAACCTCATGATAGATATTACAGACTACACAACAGTTGAGCTTGTTCGGAATCCTCCACACTCAATTCCAGAGTACGTTTACAGAATCACTCCATTACGAGCCATTAGACCAGCGCGGGTCGTATTCAACCTGACAGGTGACCTATTTGATCAATTATCGTTTCTAGATAGATTTATCTTAGACATGCTATATAAATCTGCTAACTAATAAGGTTGCATCAATCTTTTTACCAGATGTCCTTGGATATCTCATTAGGTATGAAGCAGCTCACACATTTGTTCCTAAGAACATGGAAAAGGCTAAAACACTAAGAGAAATCTACATTAAGGATTTAAGGTATATATCGCCTACCGTACAGTAACTTAAATAACAGTGCTTCTATCCTATTGCCTGATAGTCGACTTTGATGCAGCGAAAATACTATGAAGATTACCCTATGGGGTGAACATGCCACAAATTTTAGTATCGACAACATATACGATGCTGCAGCTGGTAATCTTATTGTTTGCCTTGTCGTTGGTTGTATACCGCGTGAAGATTTCAAAAATAATGGTACAGCCTTCTTTTCAAGATTGGTCTCAACATTTCTGAATATATTTACATATACATTGAAGACTAGCATAGCTTTAGAATACATGAACTACAAACCATTTTATTCCTTGCTGCTGTAGATCAAACATGCCTAACTGGAAGCTCAGCTTGCACTTACTATTTCAACCCTACCATTCCAGATGCCTGTGCTTATCACTCCAGGTATAGCCAAATGGACATCAGGCCAAATAAAAAAAACTAAAAATGCCTGAGCGCTTGTACTAATATGCTTTCTATCATCAGGTTCAAAGATACACCAGTCTACATCGAACAACCTGCACCAGAAGAAGAGGCAGTTCCACTTTCGGTCCAAGACATTCAGCTACCAGAAAGAACTATAGCTGACCTGAACCATATTGATCCCTTTGATGACATGGTAAATGAACAGCAAAAGCCTATAAACTCATCCTCCTAAAAAGCACCCTGTTACAGATATTCCAGCCAAATTTGGTGGCTCTTTCAGCAATGCCATCTGAGCTTTTTTGTTCAAGTCTGTAAAAAAAACAGAAACTATTAGAGTATAAAAACTCCTGAATTACTTGCTGCCGTGCAGGAAAGAGGACCGTACAAAGTTGCAGTAACAATTGTGTCTATCACAAACACTACTAACTGGTGGTACATGTCTTGCAAGCCATGCAAAAAAAGAGCTGATCAACAGCTAGATGGTACCTACAGATGCCCAAAGTGTGGAGGCACAACAACAGTTCCTAGGTAACTTTTCAGTAGTTTTTTACCA
This sequence comes from Miscanthus floridulus, assembly GCF_019320115.1. Classification (NCBI taxonomy): domain Eukaryota; kingdom Viridiplantae; phylum Streptophyta; class Magnoliopsida; order Poales; family Poaceae; genus Miscanthus; species Miscanthus floridulus. The sequence continues at coordinate 123,462,729 of NC_089583.1, forward strand.
CTTCCAGTCCGTAAATGAACTGAATATTTTCCAACCTATCTACACCTTTCGTTATTTATAACTTCTACAGGTACCTATTATCATTTATTGCAAAAGATAACACAGATGAAGCACGCTTCTTTGCATATGATGATGAAGCAACCAAAATAATTCAAAAAGAGTGCCAGGCATTGGTGAACCCATTGCATATAAAAGAAGGATTGCCTCAGGCAATGAACAACATACTTAACAAGACATATGTGTTATCAGTTGATCTTACTGACGAATCGTGCAAAAGTATGAAAAAAAGGCAATACCAGGTCAAAGCAGTTTTAGACAGGCCACCGAAACGCCCTCCGCTGCAGGTCATGGCAACATCTCAGTATCACCCGCCTCACACAACAAGCCCAACACCAATCATTGAGAGTCCAGAACATTCAGCAGATCTACTTCTGATTGAGGCCGCTGAACAATCGGTAAGCAAATTTTACAGCTTCTTTAGCAAAACCATTCCAGCTGATCTACCTGTACTCCACTAACCAACTTTTTCGTCTTACAGACTCCAGCACATGATAGCGAGCTAGAACATGAAGCCTCCAAACATGATGTCGACAGGTACATAATAGTCCACCATTCTACACTTAAACTCCACAGTAGATAGAGACATGTATACTGGTTACAAGCAATATACATAATCAGTGAACAATCCCAATTTATGTAAGGTCACCAACAACACGGACAGATGCTCGCAAGAAGCTCTTCGGCGACACTGATTCGACCGAAGCTACAGACACACAGCAAGATCAGCGTGCCAAACAACCACGTCCATCCTCCTCAGAATCAAAATCAAAGAAGTATGCTTTAAAGAAATTTAACGTACCATCTTTCTATGTCCGAACATCTGTACATACAAACTCTAAACATAGATACCGAGTATAGTGCTAACTGGTTTTTTCCCAGGCAAAAAAAAAAGAAGACGATGCAGATAGCCACTCGCTGGAGTAAGCCAACATCTACTTCTATGTACTATTTGTCATGTCTGTGACAAAGGAGATGATTGTCGACATATAACAAGCTTTTGCATCCCAAAAAAGACTGCTGTTCAAAGAAATCCAAACTATATGTAAATTATCAAACTACAATGCATCGAACTCTGTGCTGCATGCATCAGCCTATGATGCATCAGCTTCTATGTACTATTTGCCATTTCTGTAATCTAGACATAGCTATGGGAACCACGTACTATGGATGTATCAGCTCGAACTGTCGCTATCAAATCTTGATGTTCCAGTTGTATATGAAACTATATTATCCTTTTGTAAATCCTAGATAAGTTATGCTAAAATGTTATCAGACAACTGTCGCAGCTCTATTTTCTTACCAGTACCATGATCCACAGAGAATCAAAACCTCGCAAATTTTATAAAAATATATCTATGTTACAAAATAAACCACGAAAACCAGCAGGTACCGACAATAAAAAACGGTTTCCACAAATACATTCAAAAGCAATTCCTACGGGCGCGCGAATGCGCGCGCCACCATACTAGTAGATACTACATTTGTCCCAAAATAGAAGTCATTCTTGTTTCTCAATAAGTGATTTTTTTAAAACTTTGACCAATTATATATAAAAGAATATTAATATTTATAATACATCATTGGTATCACTAGATAGATCGTTGAATATATTTTCATAATAAACTTATTTGAAGATAAAAATATTGCACGCATTTTATACAAATCTAATTAAAGTTGAGAAAGTTTAACTTACACGTATACCATAACGTCCTTCTTTTTTTTTATAGAGGGAGTACCTATGTTTTATTTGTTCCCGTGGGCTGTTCTTGGGATTGGAGACGGAAAAACACGATCCGTGAATAGGTCAGATTCTCAGGCTCCGTCGCCTTATTCCATATTCAGTTTATTCGATTTTTGAATAGGTCAGATTCTCAGGCTCCGTCGTCTTATTCCATATTCAGTTTATTCGATTTTTTTAGTTAGAAGAGTACTTTTCTCTCTCAATAATTCAGCCAATTTCAGTTAAAATTCAATTGACCGAACGGGGCCTCAACACCAGTCACACCTTGCTGCTGCAGACCTGCAGTCCAGCACCGATCTGATCTACTCCTTCCGTGGGTTTCCTTTCTCATTTCCATGTTGGGTCCGCAGCCTCGCCTTGGTTTAGGGCCTCCAACTGCCTTTGCCTTTGGGACGTGGACCAACGGTCGGGTCTGCCGGGGGCCGGGCGCTCCATCCGAGGGAGTGGCACGACCGTAATACAGATGCAGTCCCGGGCCCAAACGAGCGCTGTCACTGTCAGCCAGGCAGCCAGGCCAGGCCCCCCACCCGCCGCAAAAAGCGCGTTCCTCCGCGCCGAATTCCCATCTCCTCCGACTCCCCAAGGGAAAGGAAGGGCTCCCATCCGATCCGATCCCATCCCATCCCATGGCGATGGCACCGCCGCCGCAGGAGCCAATCTACCGCTAACGTAACCCAAACCGACCCATGGAAGGAGTAGGATCCTCCGATTACCCCCCTCCTCCTCCCACCTTCCTCCGCTCCACCCTCCCCCTCCTCGCCTCCCTCGTCGGCGCCAACCACACCTCCGCCCGCTTCTGCTCCCGCTAGCACTACACTAGCACCAGCACCGGACATCTTCCCTTCCCTCCCCTCCCTCCCCTTCTCCACTCTCCCTCACCAGTGGCCGGCGGACCACCATGGACCCCTCCTCCCCGCCGCGGCGGTGCTCCCTCCTCCGCCGCCTGCTTCCTCCTCGCCGTCGCCGCCCTCGCGCTCCGCCTCCTCTACGGCGCCTTCCTCGCCGTCTCCGCTGGGCCCGCCGGCTGGCCGCTCTACCGGCCCGCCGCCACCACCGCCACAACAGCCACGAGGACCCACGTCGTCCAGGCCGACGTCCCGTCGCCGGAGGCCTGGCGCACCCGCCGCTGGCGCAGGGCGGTCGAATACCACGCCGCCGTCATCGCGCCGCACCTCGCCGCCGGGGCCCTGTCGCCGGCATCCCGTGCCGTCTGCCTCGGTGGCGCGCAGGAGGCGCTCGCGATGCGGGAGCTCGGCGTCGCCAAAGCCGTCGCCGTCGCCAGGAAGCGCGCGCCCCCGCTCGTCGTCGCGGGGGACGACCGACGCCTGCCGTTCGACGCGTCGTCCGTCGACTTCGTCTTCGCGGGGCGCGCCCTCGACGCCGCCAAGCGCCCGGCCGACCTCGCCGCCGAGGCCGCGCGGATCCTGAAGCCCGAGGGCCATCTCGTCGTCCTCACGTCCAGCGCCGCTGACGCCTACAGCCTCCGCTCGATCCAGGCGCTCCTCCCGTCGCTCCACCTCGTCCGATCTCGCGAGATCGACGCCACCCAGGACGGCGACTCCTCCACACTCCGAGAACTTGTCTTCCAGAAGAATCCTCATCCCACTGGCACGGGCACGGGCACGGGCACTTCATCAGTGAACAACTGCTCGGTTGGGGATCACAGGCGGCAGCTCCTCGCGCACGCCGAGCCACTGATCCAGGAAGAGCCACTCAAGCCGTGGCTCACGCTCAAGAGAAACATCAAGAACGTCAAGTACCTCCCGGCGCTGGCCGATATCAGCTTCAAGCGCCGGTACGTGTATGTCGACGTTGGCTCGCGCAGCTACGGCTCCAGTATTGGCAGTTGGTTCCGCAAGCAGTACCCTAAGCAGAACCACACATTCCAGGTGTTCGCCATCGAAGCTGACCCGGCGTTCCACTCTGAGTACGTGGCAAAGAAGGGTGTCACGTTGCTTCCTTATGCAGCCTGGGTCAAGAACGAGACACTCAGATTCGAGATCAATGGTGATCCTGGAAAGGAGGTCGAGGCCAAGGCCAATGGCCGTGGCATGGGGCGCATCCGCCCCGCCACCGGGAAGATGTCCGGCGAGGTCAGGAGTGTCCCCTGCGTTTGACTTTGCCGAGTGGTTGAAGCAGACCGTGACGGAGCAGGACTATGTGGTGATGAAGATGGACGTGGAGGGGACCGAGTTCGATTTGATCCCAAGGCTGTTCGACACGGGCGCAATCTGCTTGGTCGACGAGCTTTTCCTTGAGTGCCATTACAATCGGTGGCAGAAGTGCTGCCCTGGTGAGCGGTCGCCCAAGTATGAGAACACCTACGAGGAGTGCCTGGACCTTTTCAGCTCGCTGCGGGAGAGCGGCGTTCTTGTGCATCAGTGGTGGTAAAGGCTTGATTGGTAATCTCTTCTCTGGTACAGACGTTTGGAATTATCGCAGCGCAGATAGAGTTCAAAGACAGATGACAAAAGGTTTTGACTAAGTAATTTATTTCCACACTGTATTCATTTTTCCTTGTAAACATGGGCAGTTGAGGATTTGAATTGTTTTACGCTGTTTAGGATGTGTAGTTAATTAAAAAGGATTAAAGGAGTTGGTAAGGTGAAGTGAAGGGAAAGAAATGTACTTAGGGGTAGTTGCATTCCCAGTAAAAATCACTGTGCCTTGCAGTTTGCCCCTGTTGAGCAAATGATTGGAATGAATTATCAGTGAATTTATTGACACATGATTCAAAGGATCAGTGTGAACTGTTGACGCTTTGATTCCTGCAGTTCGACATGCTACTCTACACCAGTTTGCTAGCAAATACACTGACATTGTTTAGGAAAAGACAATTTCTTTCTGACTAGTGCATAGTATTATTTTCAGATGTTAAGGGCACCCTAGTTTTTCCTGATAAAGTGCAGAAGGCTTGTAAAGTAAGCAAATGATACAGAGTTTGTGTGCACTGGAGACTGGTGCAGAGTGTAGACCCATGGTCTATGTAGATGTTTTTGCACAAGGTGGAAATGCTTTATTCATATCCATGTGGCCGTGGTTGTATTAAGATGTGTATTTAGTTTGTTGACTGGATCATATCCTATGGTGCCGAGAGAGAATTTGACATTCAGGAAATGCCGGTAGCTTATTGCCTGCCTCCTGCTGCCTCTGAAAAAACTGAAAATTGTTTTTGTCAGAAAGGAACCTTGTGCTGCTATCTGTTAGGCTTTCTGTAAAAAGCGGGGAAGAGACGGCAGTTTTTTCTTGCACCCTGTTTCTTTCTTCTTTTTATTATTGCCTCAACCTTTGAGTACAAGTTGTAGAATCTGAACTCACGCACCAATGCACACCACATGCACACACTCGAACACACTCACTCACACCTCTAGTACGCAAGTTAGACCTACAACCTATATCTAGGGCTAAGAGCACACGGCTGAGAGGTATGACGGTGGCTCATCCGTGCTGAGACAACTGGAATTATTAATGGGGAATAAATCCACTCGAACCCGGGTGGGCAGCCTGAGCGCACGCCCAGCTGACCAACCCAGCTCGGTTCAAGAACCGAGCAGAGCTCGGATGGCTAGCTCAGCCGGTGGGCAGGCAGCCGGCGCGAGTTCGATTCTCTGGAATCGCACTCGCGTCTCTCACCGGGGTTCGTCCCCAAATAAATTCTGTTGCCTCTCGCGTGGAGCCACAAAGGGAATGCGACGCGCCCCGTCGCCCACAGGTTCATGGTTGGACCCGGTGATCTCACAAAGGATGAGCTTGAAGAGTTGTGGAAAGAAATGGACTATGCACTGGCCACAGTAGCAATTCATGAGCAAAAGCAGGTGAGTGAAGCATGATTTTTCTTTTGTAGTTGCTGTGGAGGGAGCTTAACTTTGGGAACACGCAAACAGTTGCTTTCCTCTTTTTCTATGAACATACTTGTTCTACCTAGCATTATTTAAGATACAAACATATTTGTTTTTGTTGTCATAGTTAATAAAATGTTTGGACTTCCAGATGACAGATTCAGAAGCCAGTCATGAGAGCAATACTGATTTAGGAAAAAGAGGAGAACACTGTCATCATGACTGCATACTGGACGAACAGCTTGGTCTGACCTGCAGGCTGTGCAATGTTGTATGCACTGAGGCAAAGGATATCTTTCCACCGATGGTAGCTTTAAACAGCAATCAAATTAGCAATTTTTTCCTTTATTTTACATGGGACCCCATTATTGACTGTATACATATTTCGTTTTTGCGCAGTTCACTGGTAAGGCACTACTACTCGGGAGGAGGAAGATATTAGTTTGGAAGGTTAAGTAGTGCCTAGGAAGGATACCTTTCGATATTTAGGATCAATGCTACAGAGAGACGGGGATATTGATGAAGATGTTAGCCATATAATCAAAGCAGGGTGGATGAAGTGGCGGTAAGCATCTTGTGTCCTATGCGACAAAAGGGTATCACAAAAGCTAAAAGGCTAAGTTTTATAGGACGGCGATTAGACCTGCTATGTTGTATGGTGCAGAATGTTGGCCTACGAAGAGACGACATGTTCAACAGATAAGTGTCACGGAAATGCGTATGTTGCGTTGGATTTGCGGTCATACAAGAAGGGATCGAGTTCGGAACGATGATATACGTGATAGATTAGGGGTAGCACCAATTAAAGAGAAGCTTGTCCAACACCGGTTGAGATGGATTGGACATGTCCAACGGAGACCTCCTGAGGCACCGGTGCGTAGTGGAATCCTATGCCAGGATAGTAACGTGAAGAGAGGCAGAGGAAGACCAAAGTTGACTTGGGTAGAGGCAATAAAAGGAGACTTGAAAGGATGGAATATATCCAAAGACTTAGCCTTAGATAGGAGCGCTTGGAAGACAGCTATTCACGTGCCTGAACCTTGATTGCTTTTGCTGGGTTTCAACTCTAGCCTACCCCAACTTGTTTAGGACTTAAAGGCTTTGTTGTTGTTGTTGCAGTTCACTGGTAAGGACCACGAGAGGCCTGAATGGAGCCATTTTGGTCAGGATGATCATGTACTTGACCTTTCTTTTTTTGAGATTTGTGCTCCAGAATCCTCCAAAATTAAGGAATCTGGGAATGTGTGGGCTTCAATCACTGATCTTGAACCAAAGCTACTTGCTCATCAAAGAAAAGCCTTCGAATTTATATGGAAAAACTTGGCAGGATCATTACAGTTTGAAGAAATGGATGATTCAACAAGTAAAGGTGGTTGTGTGGTTGCACATACTCCAGGAGCGGGTAAAACTCTGTTGCTGATTTCATTTCTTGTCAGTTACTTGAAAGTTCACCCAAGAAGCCGACCATTGGTCCTTACTCCAAAAGCTGCAATCCATACATGGAGGAGAGATTTTCAGAAATGGGGCATTTTGCTTCCGTTACATGTGCTTCACCACTCTAATAGAACAAGCAAACTGATGGGAGGTCTCAGTTCGAAACTGCAGGCGGTTTTAAAGAATTTTCACCGACCATCGTGGAAAACAATGCGCATCATGGATTGTCTGGACAAATTATGCAAGTGGCATGAGGAACCAAGCATTCTTCTCATGACGTATTCTTCTTTCTTATCGCTTGCGAAAGAAGACTCAAAACTGCATCACAAGGGGTTCATAACGAAAGTTTTGATGAACAACCCTGGGCTATTGATTCTTGATGAAGGGCACAACCCAAGAAGCAACAAATCAAAGGTGAGAAAGCTGCTGATGAAGGTGAAGACTGAATTCAGAATACTCTTGTCTGGTACAGTCTTTCAGAACAACTTTGAAGAGTATTTCAACACCTTATCTTTGGCCAGACCTCGTTTTGTCAACGATGTTATGACCGCGCTAGTTCCAGAATCAGAAAAGAAAACACGGAACAGAACTGGCAAACATCAAGAAGCACTGGCAAGGCGTATTTTTGTGGAAAGAGTGGGGCAGAAGATCGAGTCTAGCAGCAAACATGACAGAATGGATGGCATCTCCTTGTTAAATGATCTTACTCATGGATTCATCGATTCATTTGAAGGGACAAAACTGAACATTCTTCCAGGTATACGTGCGTATACCCTTTTCATGAAACCCACTGACGTCCAGGAAGAGGTCCTGGCGAAACTGTCAATGCCCTTGTCAGGCAATGTGTGTTACTCTCTCGAGATTGAGCTGCTCATCACAATTGCTTCTATCCATCCTTGGCTTATAAACACAACCAGGTGTGCTAGCACTTCACGCCAGCAGAAGTAGCTAGAGTTGAGAAGTACAAGCGAAACTTTGCTGTTGGTTGCAAGGCAAAGTTTGTGATTGATCTTTTGCACAAGTCCTCATTCAGAGGGGAGAGGGTTCTGATATTTTGCCACAACGTGGCCCCAATAACCTTTCTTGTCAAGCTGATAGAGATAGTCTTTGGATGGCGTCTTGGGCAGGAAATCCTGGTGCTGCAAGGAGATCAAGAACTGCCTGTGCGGTCAGATGTCATGGATAAATTCAACGGTGACAGAGAAGGGAAGAGGAAGGTGCTGATTGCTTCGACAACAGCCTGTGCCGAGGGTATCAGTTTGACCGGTGCATCGAGATTGGTGATGCTGGATTCGGAGTGGAACCATTCGAAGACCAGGCAGGCAATCGCAAGGGCATTCCGACCTGGCCAGGAGAGAATGGTGTTTGTCTACCTTCTTGTGGCGTCTGGGACATGGGAGGAAGATAAATACAACAGTAACAGGAGGAAAGCTTGGATCGCGAAAATGGTCTTCTTTGGGCGTTATTTCGATGACCCATTGCAAAACCGTGTGACTGAAATCGATGATGAGGTTCTGAAGGAGCTTGCTGATGAAGATGAGACCAATACTTTCCATATGATAGTGAAGCAGGACTGAAAAAGAAATGGTAGAATATTATTCAGAATATCTGTTCCTCTGTCCTGGAGTACATGGTTACTAGTATGTGTCCTATATTATCGTCCCTCCCATGCTTTGCATTTGTCCTGCTATGCTATGGAAAAGATCAGCTTTGTAATTGTAGTCTGGTGGTTTTAGCTGGGGAAAAAAATAAATATAGGGATCTCTTTCGATAAGACTTCGAAAAATCTTGAGATCTCCTCATGCTTTTGTACTGTATTAGTCCTAACAAAGATGTACTTGCCTGCTACTAGACTTGCATTATTACTACTTGATTATCAGCTATCTATGTCTTGATTTCTAGATTATTTTCTCATACTCCTTATCTTAATTTTCTTCATCTTCAGGAAATTAAAATCAATACGCAAGATGCTATGTAAAACACGTACTGTACCTGCCCGATGGAATGTCCAATTCACCATGGATAAAATAAGACAAAAATGAAATGAAATGTGCAGACACTAGACAGATCACCATGAGTATCAATAAACAAAAACAAGAAGAATAAAATTGTTTTTTTTTATCGAGTACAACTGGAGGCACACAATTTACGTACTCCACAACGCGCACACACGCGTGTGCATCTGTATATATACAAAGAAGAAATTGGGAGACTCTCTAGCCTTCGGTGCACATATGCACAAAAAAAAAAAAAAAAAAAAGATATTGAGAAACACTCTAGCCTCCCGTGCGCCGGAAACACTCGCTACCACCGAACCACTCGACCAAAGGCCCTTTTGCAAGAAGAAAATTGTTGGAATGTCCAAACACTAATCAGAATCATCGTGACTGACTGAAATAAAATAAAAAATGCACCAGCCAAATGCACCAGCCAGGAATCGAACCTGGGTCTGTACCGTGGCAGGGCACTAGATGATCTCTGTTGTTACGTGCTTCGCTTCTACAGGTTATTTACTTCTCTACAAAACTAACACTATGTTTGCATCAATTTCGGATTCTTAAAAACCAATTTTTTTGTCTCTTGTTTCTAGAATATGGATTCTGAGAAAAAACTGGTGGGGGTGTTTGGATCCCCGGTTTTTAAGAATCTGACTTCATTTATTGCTCTATGTTTCATAAGAAATTGGCAAAAGCTGGGTATCAACATGTCGATGTTTTGGAACCGGGGGTCCCTCAACCAACGAGTGAGTTTGTGCTGCGTGCTCCTAATCCCGGATGGTGATGCAAAGAGACACAAGGTTTATACTGGTTCAGGCAATCGAGGCCCTACGTCCAGTCTGAGAGATTGATCTTGTATTCCTTGCACCTGAGTGCTCGTAGTAGGGGGTTACAAGCTAGGTGAGAGAGGGGGCTAGCCCCAGGTCTCGGTGAGGGTGGTGCAGGCTGCTTGAGGCGTTGTTCTCAAGCAGCGTAGTGGAAGTGTCAAATTCTATCGGTGTGTTCGTCTCTTTTCGGTCCGCCCTAGAAATGGCCCCGGTGCCTCCCTTTTATACTCTAAGGGAGACCTGGGACCGTACATGGATTGCTACATAGCGCTTCTGTAAACGGGGTGGCGTGTCCGAGCCCTGTAGCCGGCCACTGTCGTGGTATGGTCGATGGAGTGGCCCTGTCCTTGTCGTGCAGAAGTGACGCGCCGGTCATACTCGATCTTGTGCGTCGTGGGGCTCCAGTATAGCTTGATGCAGGACATGGCGGGCGACGTGCTGGTCACCATGCAATGACGTCGTAGGGAGCAGCGGCCCTGCAGACGCCGAGGCCGAGCCATCGTGGGGGGCTCGGCGGACGTGGATCCTCAGGCTGCCGAGCCCCTGAAGCAAACTGCCGAGGCCTTGGGGGAGTTATTGGACCTGGGTACTGATTCCGAGGCCACAGTAGCCCAGACGTGGCTCCCCATGCTGCGCTGTCCTTAGAGCAGGAGTTGGCAGCTCAGTGAGGCGTGGGCGTCAGCCATGTGCATAGTGGTTAGCACAGTGGCGGGTAACCCCTGCCCCGTCCTGCTTCCTGTCCCGTCGGCCACTCTGCTGTACTGTGCCGAGCGTGCGGCCGATGTCAGGGGCAGCAGTTGGCTGAGTTAATGCGACACGACGTTTTGTCAGAGGGACGGGAGAAGGAAGAGGCAGCGGAGTGCTGCCGAGCCCGCCTCGCGCGAGACGGAGGGTCAGTGGCCCGGCCGAGGCCTTCGGCGGGGAGTCGCTCGAGGTCAGTGGTGAGGGGGCCTCGGGCGAGTCGGAGAATCGACCGAGGCCAGCGGTGAGGGGGCCTCGGGCGAGTCGGAGAACCGGCCGAGGCCAGCGGTGTTTTAGCTGGTTCCGATCTTTACGAAGTCTAAGTAGTCGTTTTTTGGGTCTTACTTAGGGTACCCCTTCTCACGGCATCCGACAGTAGCCCCCGAGCCTTGGGGGAGTGAAGGTACTCCCCCTGAGGTTCTGACGAGGATTGGCTCTCGATAGTTCCTGTTGGGATGGTGTTTGTACTCGAGGCTTTGGTGGGTGCGCGCGAGCGCACCCGCCGGGTGTAGCCCCCGAGGCCCTGGAGGAGTGATTTCACTTCTTCAGGGGCTTTTTTCTCCTTCGAGTGAGGGGTGTTTGCCGGGCCCATGGGTGCGAGTTCGGATCGCGGGGCCTTGACGATGCTGCAGAAAAAACCCCTCAGCCTCCGCCTGGAGCGAGAGGGCTATCAAGGGTTCCCCCAGCTTTTTGTACGACCCCCGTACTTCTTTTTCGCTCGGAAGGAGGGGTGGAAGATGCCGCGCTACCCTCGGTGGGCGCGAGCGTCGGCATTTCCGGTGAGCTGTTATCGGGTAAGTCCGAGTGGAGGCCCGTACCCCGTTCGCTAGGGGTCGGCTAGCGGTCCGGGGACGCGCTCCAAGAGTACCGGCGGGTCTCTCTAGTGGGTGCCGAGGCCGTTCGATGGGCCTCGGTGGCTCGGTGCCTCCCTACGGTGGGATCCCATTCGGAGACATCCCTGCCGGTCTTGGACACGACATAGGGTGCGCCCGTACAGGCTCGCCCGTAGTCGTCCCTGACTCTTTTGCCCTAGGGCGGCTGTCGAAACCCCCGGGGGGTCCAGCCTTCGAACCCCTGGACCGTAACGGGCTTGGGTTGCTTTTGTCTTTATCTTGGGCGTAGGAAGAGCCCCCGAGCCTTCGCACGGGGCGAGAGGGTGGTCAGGGGTCCTCCCGACTGTTTTGTCCGTCCCCGCACGTCCTTTTCGCTCGGACGGGGGGCTGTTTGCCGAGCCCACTCGTGTGCGAGCTTGAGCCGCTGGGTCTCGGCAAGTTTGCAGGAGGAGCCCCCGAGTCTCTCGCGCGGAGCGAGAGAGCGATCAGAGGTCCCCCTGGCTTTTTGGTTCGCCCCTCGCGCGTGAGGGTCTGTCTGCCGAGCCCCCCTCGGGTGCGAGCCTAGGTCGCGGGGTCTCGGCGTTTTTAGCAGAGGGAGCTCCCTAGCCTCTGCACGGAGCAAGAGGGCCGCCAGGAGCTCTTCTGGCTTTTTGAACGACCCTCGTGCTTCCTTTTCGCTCGGAAGGAGGGTTTGTTTTGCCGAGCCCCCTCGGGTGCGAGCCTAAGTCGCTGGGTCTCGGTAATGTTTTTTGCAGGGAGAGTCCCTTAGCCTCTGCGTGGAGCAAGAGGGCCGTCAGGGATTCTCCTGACTTTTTACTCGACCCTCGCGCTTCCTTTTCGCTCGGAAGGAGGGGTGAAATGTGCCACGCTACCCTCGGTGGGCGCGAGCGATGGCAGTCCCGATGAGCTGTTATCGGGTAAGTCCGAGTGGAGGCCCGTACCCTGTTCGCTGGGGGTCGGATAGCGGTCCGGAGACGCGCTCCAAGAGTGCCGGAGGGTTTCTCTAGTGGGTGCCGAGGCCGTTCGCTGGGCCTCGGTGGCTCGGTGCCTCCCTACGGTGGGATCCCATTCGGAGACGTCCCTACCGGTCTCGGACACGACACAGGGCGTCCCAAGCGTTTCGCTTGCTTGGGCCTCGGCCTCGTATAGGCTCGCCCGTAGTCCCCCCTGACTCTGTTGCCCTGGGGCGGCTGTCGAAACCCCTAGGGGCCCAGCCTTCGAACCCCTGGACCGTAGTGGGCTCGGTGCCCAGTTCCTTTGCCTGAAAGGAATGGGGGGGTTATTTCTCTCCCTACGGCTAACAACGGCAGGCGCGTCTTTTGAGGCGACTTTTTCGGGGCAGTGAAACGGCGCCTGCTGCTGCTGCGGTTGGACGTGACGTGGTGTCCGCCGACGGGACGTATCTGCACGCACGATTTAATGAGGAGGGAGTGGGCGCGTGGGCGGTAAAACCGGATCTGGGTAACCGCGCCGGATCTTTTGGGGGAAACTTCCCCGATTTCGTCGTCCGGCGGTTTCGCCCTGTCCTTGCATAAATACGCAAAGAACCTCGCCCTTCCCCTTCTTACCTTTTCCGCACTCGCCTTTGCTGCCTCCGTGCCGTTGCTGAGAGCATAGAGCGCCGGGGAGGAGAAGGAGAAGGGCGTGAGACTGAAAGAGAGAGGGAGAGAGATTACCGCCGTAGCAGTGTCCTCCGCCGCACAATGGCTGGTGGTCCCGTCATCCTCCCGGCGGATCCCTGGGAGCGGTCCGACGTCACCGAGGAGAAGCTGCAGTCGCTCGTGGAGGCCGGTCTTCTTCGCCCGATCACCGACCCTGACGAGCCGGAGTGGATTGCTCCGGGGAACGAGTCGGAGCCGAGGCCGCGCGACGGCTACGTGGTGAGCTTCGTCGTCTTCCACGAGCGAGGCCTCAGGTCACCGGTGGACAACTTCATGCGGGCGCTCCCGCACTACTACGGTGTGGAGCTTCATAATTTTAGCCCCAACTCCATCGCGCAGGCGGCCATCTTCGTCGCCGTCTGTGAGGGGTACTTGGGGATCGCTCCCCACTGGGAGTTGTGGCTCCACTTGTTCCGAGCGACGTTCACCACCAAGCCGGGGGGAACGAGGGGGGCTCGGAAGGTGCAGAGGGCCGGCGGCTGCACCCTTCACGTACGCCAAGACCGGCAGTCCCTCTACATCCCGGCCCAGCTGTCTTCGTCCAACCGTCGTTGGTATGACGGCTGGTTCTACCTCCGTAACGACAGCGGAGGACTTCCCCCTTATACCGGGCGGGTTGTAGAGAGCCAACTAGAGAAATGGGGATACGGCGTCGTCAAGGTCGATCAGCCTAGGCTGGAACCGCTCTTGAGGGCCTTGGGGAAGCTGCGTGACCACGGCCTTTCGGCGGCCATGGTCGTGGCGGCTTTTCACCGCCGGAGGGTGTTGCCGCTGATGGCCCAGCGGCGGCGGTTGTTCGAGATGACGCCGGGCGATCCGATCGCTGGTGTCAAGATGTCCGCCTTCGCCCTTACCGACGACGAGATCCTATGTCGGGTGAGAGAGGCGGTAGACGGGAAGCCGAAGATTGACGATCTGATGCCGTTCCCGATGCGCCCGTCGCGGGGGTATGTCTCGCTGGTAAGTTGGATGTCGTCGAGGCTTTCGCGGCCTTCTTGTTTTTCGTTTTGCTTTTTTCTTTTTTGTCTGTTGTCTTACTTCGTTGTTCCCATAGGGGATAAGAGACGTGCGAGGCTCCCCACCGCCCGTTCCCGAGGACGCCCGGCGGCGGTCCGTGAACAGGGCGCGTGCCGAGGAGGAGGAGAAGAAGAAAGATGCCAAGGAGGCGAAGCGCACGAAGAAGCTCCTTGCGCGCGAAAAGCTGGACGCCCGTCGCCGGCGTCAGAAGCTCAACGGTCTCCCGTTGGAGCCGTCTCCCTCGTCGTCGATGTCGGATTCTTCGGGCGACGGCGACGGGCGCGAGGTGGGGACGGCCTGCCTGGAACATCTCCCCGACATTAGGGAGATGGTGCCCGGGGCGCCGGCAAGGAGTCTGACGCTCCTAGGAGGAGGAGGTGTCCCGGGGCCGGTGGCGGCTCGTCCTGGGGCCGAGGCCGACACACCCGAGGCGCGGGTGTTGGAGGAGCGTGCCGTCAGCCCGATGGGTTCGACGGTGGAGGTGGAGCCGGCGACGGTGGGGGCGACCCCCTCGTCTCCGCAAAGGGTCGAGGAGGTGTCGGGGCCCGACGGAGGCCAGCTGGCACCGGTGGTCACCGAGGCCGCGCTGCTGCCACCACCGCCGCCGTTGCAGAGGAGACTGGCGGTGTTGAAGCGGCTGCATCCCCGTTCACGGTAAGCGTTTTTTCTGGTGGAGTACGTACTACTTCTTGTTTGCCCCTCGGTCGCGTGCTGACCTTGGGAGTGTCTTTGCTTCCAGCCAAACGCATCTGGTGGAAGATCCTCCCTTGGCGCCCCGTAAGGCGCTCAAGGTGAATGTTAGCTCCTCTGCCCATCAGGCAGCGGAGGCGCAGGCTGGCGTGCAGCGTGGCGCGGCGTCGGGCAGGGCCGTTTCGGAGGAGGCGGCTGCCCAGGAAAAGGGTGCCGAGGCAGCCGCGGAGCGAGTGGAGGAGGAGGAGCCCACGCCTCGTGACATCGCGGGTCTTGGGGCAAAGGAGGCTGGGGCGTCCATTATTGCCGAGGCCGTTGAGGGTGAGGCCGGAGCCCCCGAGACCTCTGAAGCCAGGGCGGTGGACGCCGGGGCCACCGAGGTAGAGATGGCAGAGGCCAGAGCCCCTGGGTCCGTCGAGGCTGAGGCGATGGAGGTGGAGACGGAGCAAATTTTGGCGCCGCCCCTAGTTCAGACAATCTCGTCTGATGATTCTTCCCGAGGGAAGGAGGCGGCGGACGTCGAGGAGGCCAGTACCACGGAGCAGCCGGTCCCAGATCCCGCCGAGGGGAGTTCGGCCCTTGCCCGGCTACGGCCCGAGCCCCGTGGGTGGAACTTCCCGCGTGTTTTCTGGCGGAGCCAGGCTGATCCCGAGGGGGAGCCTATGTTTGCCCTTGAAGATATCGCAGAGGGGGGGCGGTGGGATACCCTCGAGCAGTACCGCCAACTGGCAGTGTGGTCGCTGCAGACGGCGATGACTATTATGGGACGGGACTTGCCCGGTGTTACCCAGGTAAGTACCTTCCTCTCCCGTGCCGAGTTGTTTTTTCTTCGAGTTCCCTCACAGCATTTTGACGCGCATTTCTTACCTTTATAGGAGCTCGAGACCCGGTCCCTTGGGAAATTGGTGTTCCTACGAAGGGAGAGGGATATCTGGGACCAGCTCCGGCAGCAGAGGGGCCTGCTCGCCGACGCCCAGGGGCTTTTGTCAGCGCGGAGTGCGGAGGTGGAGGACCTCCACCTTCGTTGTGCTGACCTTCAGGCCGAGTTGGTCACGGCTAAGGGGCAGGCTGCCCCCTTGGAGGCGAAGATCAAGGAACTGGAGGAGGAGCGAGACTCCTTCAGGTCTCGGGCCCAAGAAGCGACGGCCTCTGCGAAGGCCACAGCCGGGCAGCTGGGTGCGGAGCAAAGCGAGCATCAGGCGACGAGAGTCGCCTTGGCAGAGGTTACCAAGGCGGCCGAGGCCTCTTGGGTCGAGGTCCTAGCCTGGAAGAACAAGGCCGAGGGTGAGTTCCGCTGAACCGTGTTCCTTGTTCCACTGGTTCTGGTTCGCGTTTGACTCCTGACCCCTCGTTGCGACGTAGATCTGAAAAAAGAAGCTTCCCAGGCGGCTGAGGCCTCCGTCGCAGCGCAAGCGGCGCTGGATGCTGAGGTCCGGGAGCATGAGGCGTTACGTAGCGCTATCCGTACCGCCTGCGAGGCCCTGGACGTCGAGGAGGTCCAATCAGCCAGCTCCCTTGGGAGCCGCCTGATTGCGTTGAGCGGCCGCGTCCGCGAGAGGCTCCGGGGGGCTTTGCACATGGGTGTCAAGCGCACCCTGGCCATCGTCTCTTCGCACTACGCCATCAACCTCGAGGCTGTCAGCGATGGCTATGTATTGCCAGAAGATGACGAGGAGGCTGATGCGGAGGTCGTGAAGCTGTTGGAGGCGGCCGAGGCACCTGGCACGGCGCTGGCTGGTCTGTTTGAAGAAGAGGTGGTCCCTCCCGTGCCGGCCACCGATCCTTGAGCTTTGACCTGGGCCAAAAGGGGCCATGTAACCGGATTGAGTTAGTTGTTGTATCGCGATGTTTTTGTGGCTGTTGAGGCCTTTTAAAGTATTTGCGTATGTGCGTCTTTTAACCGTTTTCTGTTCTACTTCCAAGCCTGTGCCCTCTGTCTCGATCTTGGGAACCCGCAAAGAAATCCCTCGGTACCTAAGCCGTCCTTTGGCGAAGGGTGGTGAGGGAGCTGCCATAGCCCAGAGGCGTAGGCCGTTCTCACGACTCGACCGGCCCTTTGGCCTCCAGACAACTCTCCCTTGTAGCGCTATGCTTGGAGCCTACGCTGTCCTTTGGGTGAAAAGGTGGTGAGGGAGCTGCCGTAGCCCGGAGGCGTGGGCCGTTCTCATGGCTCGGCCGGCCTTTTCGCCTTTGAGACGTTCGTACGGTCCTTAGGTTCTATACGATCGACTTGTCTACAAGGGGGGTTCCTCGAAAGATTATAACAACTAAGAACGCTTTCTTTATTGTATTTCGAGGAACAATGTAAACAACGTTTGGAAATTTAAGGGTAGAAGCGACGTAGCTGTTCTATGTTCTAAGCGTTTGCGAAGATTTCGCCCTTCTCGTTGGCCAATTTGTAGGTCCCGGGCTTCAGCACTTGAGCGACGATGTACGGCCCTTCCCAGGGTGGGGTCAGCTTGTGGCGGCCCTTGTTGCTCTGCCTCCGTCTCAGCACCAGGTCGCCCACCTTCAGGTCTCGGCTTTGGACGCGCCGGGCTTGGTAGCGCCGTAGGGCTTGCTGGTACCTGGCTGAGTGTAGTAGCGCGACGTCTCGGGCTTCCTCCAGTTGGTCGAGGGCGTCTTCGCGGGCAGTGCGGTTGCTTTGCTCGTTGTATGCCTGTAGCCTCGGGGAACCGTATTCTAAGTTAGTGGGGAGGATGGCCTCGGCTCCATAGACCAGGAAGAACGGTGTGAATCCCGTGGCTCGGCTTGGGGTATTTCTTAGGCTCCAGATGACTGACGGGAGTTCGGCAAGCCATTTCTTGCCAAACTTCTTCAATTGGTTGAATATTCTTGGCTTAAGGCCTTGTAGGATCATGCCGTTGGCACGCTCTACTTGGCCATTCGTCCTTGGGTGCCCTACGGCCGACCAAGCCACCCGGATGTGGTGGTCGTCGCAGAACGTTAGGAACTTGCGTCCGGTGAATTGTGTCCCATTGTCAGTGATGATGGTGTTAGGAACCCCAAACCTGTGGATGATATCGGTGAAGAACAGCACCGCTTGCTCGGATTTGATCTGAGCGATTGGGCGAGCCTCGATCCATTTGGAGAATTT
This sequence comes from Miscanthus floridulus, assembly GCF_019320115.1. Lineage (NCBI taxonomy): Eukaryota > Viridiplantae > Streptophyta > Magnoliopsida > Poales > Poaceae > Miscanthus > Miscanthus floridulus. The sequence continues at coordinate 123,480,666 of NC_089583.1, forward strand.
GTCGATAGCTACCAGCAGATGGGTATGGCCCCCGGATGCCTTCTGCAGAGGCCCAACCATGTCCAGCCCCCACACAGCGAATGGCCATGTGATGGGGATGGTTTGGAGGGCTTGGGCCAGAAGGTGCGTCTGTCGAGCGTAATACTGGCATCCCTCGCAGGAGCGTACTAGCTTCGTGGCGTCGGCCACCGCCGTTGGCCAATAGAAACCTTGGCGGAAGGCATTACCCACGAGCGCCCGAGGCGCCGCGTGGTGCCCGTAGACTCCCGCGTGCAAGTCCCAAAGTAAGGATTGGCCAGCCTCGGTGGTGATGCATCGCTGGAGAACACCAGATGGGCTACGCCTATACAACTCGTCGTCGCAGAGGGCGTAAGTCTTGGCACGTCGCGCAAGCCGTCGGGCTTCGGTTCTATCAGCGGGCAGTTCTCCTCGAACGAGGTGATCAAAGAAAGGGACTCGCCAGTCCGTTCCTTGGTCGACCTTGGGAGGCTCTGCGTCAATCGCCATGGCCTCGGGCTCGGCGGGCGAGGTCTTGTCGACGGATGGCTTGTGGAGGTCTCTAGTGAAGACGTTCGGGGGGATCGGGGTCCGTGCAGACGCCATCTTTGCTAGTTCGTCCGCGGCCTCGTTGAACTTTCGTGCAACGTGGTTGAGTTCGAGACCGTCGAACTTGTTCTCCAGGCGACGTACCATCGCGCAGTATGCCTTCATTTTGGGGTCATGGCAGCTTGACTCTTTCATCACCTGATCGACGACGAGCTGTGAATCACCCCGTACGTCGAGACGTCGTACTCCAAGTTCGATGGCAACTTGCAGGCCGTTGATGAGGGCCTCGTATTCGGCGACATTGTTGGAGGCGGCGAAGTGAAGCCGGATCATGTAGCGCATGTGTACTCCGAGGGGCGAGACCAGGAGCAGGCCCGCGCCAGCCCCAGTCTTCATCAGGGACCCGTCGAAGTACATGGTCCAGCATTCTGATTGCATCTGAACGGGTGGCAGCTGTGTGTCGGTCCATTCAGCTACAAAGTCGGATAGGACCTGTGATTTGATCGCCTTCCGAGGCGCGAAGGACAGGGTTTCCCCCATGAGTTCGACAGCCCACTTGGCTACTCTACCCGAGGCCTCCCGGTTTTGGATTATCTCTCCGAGAGGAAACGACGACACCACAGTCACCGGGTGGGACTCGAAGTAGTGACGCAGCTTGCGTCGAGCCAAGACTACTGCGTAAACCAGCTTCTAGATGTGGGGGTAACGCGTCTTAGTTTCGGAGAGGACTTCGCTGATGAAGTAAACAGGTCGTTGGACGGGTAGGGCATGTCCCTTCTCCTGCCTCTCGACTACTACGGCCGCGCTGACCACTTGGGTTGTCGCGGTGACGTAGAGCAAGAGGTGCTCGCCCTCGGTGGGCGGTACCAAGACGGGGGGGGGGGGGGGGTTGGTCAGCAGTGCTTTGAGCCTGGCGAGGGCTTCCTCGGCCTCGGCGGTCCAAGAAAAGCGCTCGGACTTTCTCAAGAGGCGGTAGAGGGGCAGGCCTTTTTCGCCGAGGTGCGAGATGAAGCGACTTAGGGCTGCAAGGCATCCCATGACCCTCTGTACTCCCTTGAGGTCTCTGATTGGCCCCATGCTGGTTATAGCTGAGACCTTCTCTGGGTTGGCCTCAATGCCGCGTTCCGAGACTATGAATCCCAAGAGCATGCCTCGGGGGACCCCGAACACGCACTTCTCGGGGTTGAGCTTGATGCCCTTCTCTCTAAGGCATTTGAAGGTCACCCTCAAGTCATTCACGAGATTCTCGGCCTTTCTGGTTTTGACCACGATGTCGTCTACGTAGGCCTCGACGGTCTGCCCAATGTTGTCGCCAAAGACCTAGGTCATGCACCGCTGGTACGTGGCACCTGCGTTTCTGAGGCCGAAGGGCATCGTGACGTAGCAGTACATGCCAAACGGTGTGATGAAGGAAGTCGTGAGCTGGTCGGACTCTTTCATCTTGATCTGATGGTATTCGGAGTACGCATCGAGGAAAGATAGGGTCTCACACCCTGCGGTGGAATCAACGATTTGATCGATTCGAGGTAATGGGAAGGGGACCTTTGGACAGGCCTTATTCAGACCGGTGTAGTCTACACACATCCTCCACTTCCCATTTTTCTTCTTGACTAAAACGGGGTTAGCCAACCACTCCGGGTGGGATACTTCCTTGATGAACCCAGCCGCCAAGAGCTTCTGTACCTCCTCCCCGATGGCCCTGCGTTTTTCTTCGTCGAAGCGCCGCAGGCGCTGCCTCGCCGGTCTAGATCCAGCCCGGATGTCCAGGGCGTGCTCGGCGACTTCCCTTGGTATGCCCGGCATGTCCGAGGGACTCCATGTGAAAATGTCGGCGTTCGCACGGAGAAAGTCGATGAGCACGGCTTCCTATTTGATGTCGAGGGTGGCGCTAATTTTCAGCGGCCGGTCGTCAGGGCATGCGGGGTCGACTGGGATGAGTTTGATGGTTTCAGCGGGCTCGAACGCCCCCGCGCGACGCTTGGAGTCAGGCACCTCGCCACTGAGCTGATCTAGGTGGGCGATGAGGGTCTCGGCCTCCGCAAGGGCCTCGGCGTACTCGATGCACTCGACGTCGCAGTCGTATGCATGTTCGTACGTGGACTCGATTGTGATGACACCATTAGGGCCTGGCATCTTGAGCTTGAGGTAGGTATAGTTGGGCACTGCCATGAACTTGGCGTAGCAAGGTCGCCCCAGGATGGCATGGTAGGCTCCCCCGAACCCGACTACTTCGAAGGTGAGGACTTCCTTTCGGTAGTTAGAAGGGGTGCCGAAGCAGACGGGAAGGTCGATGCGCCCGAGGGGTTGCGTGCGCCTACCCGGCACGATGCCGTGGAAGGGTGCAACGTCGCCTCGTAGCCTTGACCGGTCGATCTCTAAGAGCTCCAGGGTGTTGGCGTAGAGGATGTTGAGACCGCTGCCTCCGTCCATCAACACCTTGGAGAGTCGGGTGTTGCCGATGATCGGGTCGACGACCAGCGGGTACCGCCCAGGATTTGGAATACGGTCGGGGTGGTCACCTCGATCGAAGGTGATCGCCTCTCGGGACCAGTCGAGGTACTAGGGGGTGGCCACCTTGACCGAGAAGACTTCTCGGCGCTCCCTCTTGCGCTGCCGCGTCGTAAGGCATGCCGAGGGCCCACCGAAGATCATGAAAGCGTTGCGTACCTCGGGGAACCCGTCGTCCTTGTCCTCGTTTCGACCGCCGGCGCCCTTCTGCTTAGCGTCGTCGTTGGGGAGCCCGAGCTTGGCGTAGTAGCGCCGCAGCATGGTGCAATCCTCGAGAGCATGCTTCACCGGACCCTGATGGTAAGGGCAGGGCTTCTTCAGCATGTCGTCGAATAACCCGGGGCCACGGGGGCCTCGGGCATTCCTGCGATCTGTTGTGGCGACCTGGATGGCCTCGAGGACCTCCCGCTTCCCTAGGCGACCCTTCTTCTTTTTCTTTGGGAGGTGGGAGGTTGAGGCCACGGGGGCCTCTTCCCTCCGCTTACCCTTGCAATCGGCGTCGGGGAAGATGGCTCCGACAGCCTCTTCTCCTGAGGCGAAGCTGGTGGCGATGTCGAGGAGCGCGGCAGCAGAGCGCGGGACATTGCGTCCTAACTCTCGGACCAAGTCCCGACAAGTGGTGCCGGAGAGGAAAGCCTGGACGATCTCCGAGTCGCCGACGCTGGGTAGCTCGGTGCACTGTTTGGAGAAGCGCCGGATGAAGTCTCGGAGAGACTCGCCCGGCTTCTGGCGGCAGCTCTTAAGATCCCAGGAATTCCCGGGGCGTACGTAAGTGCCCTGGAAGTTCCCGACGAAGATCCTAACTAAGTCGCGCCAGTCGTGGATTTGCGAGGGAGGGAGATGCTCGAGCCAGGCTCGTGCCGAGTCCAACAAGAGCAGGGGGAGATTGCGGATGATGAGCAGGTCATCGTCCGCGCCGCCCAGCTGGCAGGCCAGGCGGTAATCGGTGAGCCAGAGCTCTGGGTTGGTCTCGCCGCTGTACTTCGCGAGATTGGCCGGCTGTCGGAACCGGGCGGGGAAAGGAGCCGCACGGATGGCCCTACTGAAGACCCGAGGGCCTGGCGGCTCAGGGGAAGGACTGCGGTCCTCACCGCTGTCGTAGCGACCGCCTCGGTGCGGGTGGTAGCCCCGGGCGGCTCCGTTGTCGTGGCGCCGTCACCCGCCAACTACTTCGTGGTCGCCCCGTGCCTCGCGTTGGTCTCTAGGTCGATCGCGTACCGAGGGGGCCCTGTTGACCGTCGGCGTGCGAGCGGCCTCGGGGCGGACCGAGGCATCCTGGCCCCGGTGAGGTTGCGCTGCGGGCTGCTCCGAAGTGCCTCCGCACCGGTGGGAGGCGGAACTTTCGGCCTGCTGCACCACTGCAGTCTCGAGGAGGTCGCGGAGCTCTCCGCGGACCCGTTGCCCCTCGGTAGTGGAGGGCTCGGGCATCGCTCGGACCAGCATTGCAGCCGCTGCGACATTCTGGCTAGCGCGATTAAAGATTGGGGGTGGCTCTCCCCCCTCGTTATCGTTGATGCGGTGATGGACGTCGCGGGCCCTCCCTCGGGCTCCCCCGCCCTCACCACGCCCTTGCTGCTCCTGCTCAAGAGTGTCTCGAAGCTGTTGCAGAAGGAGCCGGTCTTGTTCGACCTTGGCTTGAAGCTCGCGGAGCTGCTCCAGGTCTGGGCGTCGATGTCCCCCGCGAACAGGATTCTCGTTCCGTGCTGCCGGGGATTCGAGACGCGGAGGTGTGGCGTCGCCCGCCCCTGCCCGGGGCGGGGAATGGTTGCCTGTCCTCTCGTCCTCTTCGCCCGCCCTTGGCATCCCGAGCCCGACATGGAAGCACTCACGAGATGGATCGTAAGTCCCTTCGTCGTCGGAGTCGGAGTAGCCAAGGCAGTAGTCGCTTGCAGCCAAGAATTGGCGCAAAGCCCCAGGGTTGTGGAGTTCGGAGAAGTCCGCCCCAGGCCATGCCTCGTCCTCGTCCGAGGAGTCAGAGCGGATGCTCAGGTCGGGAGCGAAGCGCTGGCGGCGTTCCGAGGGGTGCTCGTGAATGGCAGCGTAAGCGTAGGCGTAAGAGGCGGCGGCATTTCTCAATCCAAAGGGGGATGGCGACGGTGCCGTCTCCATATTCTGCCCCGCCGGGGTCGGCTCTCCAGGGAGTGGTGGAGCGGAGCCAGATGGCTGGGTATCGCCGCAAGCCGCCGGCGATTTTCCTTCGTCCATGCTCAGGCCAGACAGGTCCCCAGCCAGGGACCCCGTACCAACAGCTGGTCGTAGGGTATCGGCGGGGAGTGGCGTGCCGCCCTGGGTTCGCGTAGCGTCGGGGTGGCCTTGCTCGCATCGTACCTGGCGAGCATGGCGAGAGCGGCTGCCCGGGCACCGCCTGCGCCTGGGCTGCCGGGGCGTGACTTCATCGTCGGACGGTGGGGCTCGAGGGGCGAGGAGCACCATGTCGTACTCATGCCCTAGAGACATGAACTCTAGGCTTCCGAACCAAACTATGGTGCCGAGACGCAATGGTCGTACAGGGTCTGCCATCCGGAACTTGCTAGGATGATGAAGCCGACACGCAGCGCCCCTACCTGGCGCGCCAACTGTCGATGTTTTGGAACCGGGGGTCCCTCAACCAACGAGTGAGTTTGTGCTGCGTGCCCCTAATCCCGGATGGTGATGCAAAGAGACACAAGGTTTATACTGGTTCAGGCAATCGAGGCCCTACGTCCAGTCTGAGAGATTGATCTTGTATTCCTTGCACCTGAGTGCTCGTAGTAGGGGGTTATAAGCTAGGTGAGAGAGGGGGCTAGCCCCAGGTCTCGGTGAGGGTGGTGCAGGCTGCTTGAGGCGTTGTTCTCAAGCAGCATAGTGAAAGTGTCAAATTCTATCGGTGTGTTCGTCTCTTTTCGGTCCGCCCTAGAAATGGCCCCGGTGCCTCCCTTTTATACTCTAAGGGAGACCTGGGACCGTACATGGATTGCTACATAGCGCTTCTGTAAACGGGGTGGCGTGTCCGAGCCCTGTAGCCGGCCACTGTCGTGGTATGGTCGATGGAGTGGCCCTGTCCTTGTCGTGCAGAAGTGACGCGCCGGTCATACTCGATCTTGTGCGTCGTGGGGCTCCAGTATAGCTTGATGCAGGACATGGCGGGCGACGTGCTGGTCACCGTGCAATGACGTCGTAGGGAGCAGCGGCCCTGCAGACGCCGAGGCCGAGCCATCGTGGGGGGCTCGGCGGACGTGGATCCTCAGGCTGCCGAGCCCCTGAAGCAAACTGCCGAGGCCTTGGGGGAGTTATTGGACCTGGGTACTGATTCCGAGGCCACAGTAGCCCAGACGTGGCTCCCCATGCTGCGCTGTCCTTGGAGCAGGAGTTGGCAACTCAGTGAGGCGTGGGCGTCAGCCATGTGCATAGTGGTTAGCACAGTGGCGGGTAACCCCTGCCCCGTCCTGCTTCCTGTCCCGTCGGCCACTCTGCTGTACTGTGCCGAGCGTGCGGCCGATGTCAGGGGCAGCAGTTGGCTGAGTTAATGCGACACGACGTTTTGTCAGAGGGACGGGAGAAGGAAGAGGCAGCGGAGTGCTGCCGAGCCCGCCTCGCGCGAGACGGAGGGTCAGTGGCCCGGCCGAGGCTTCGGCGGGGAGTCGCTCGAGGTCAGTGGTGAGGGGGCCTCGGGCGAGTCGGAGAATCGGCCGAGGCCAGTGGTGAGGGGGCCTCGGGCGAGTCGGAGAACCGGCCGAGGCCAGCGGTGTTTTAGCTGGTTCCGATCTTTACGAAGTCTAAGTAGTCGTTTTTTGGGTCTTACTTAGGGTACCCCTTCTCACGGCATCCGACACAACAGCTTCCTGGTTTTTAATAATCTAGCAAAACTAGCAGAAAAACTAGCCTATTTATATCTCGCCTGATTTCCAAAGGTCAGATTCTTCAAAACTGGCAAGAACTGGAGGATCCAATAGGGCCTAAAACGTACGTATCCACCTTTGCTCTGAATGTGCCATGATGGACACGCTTGTGTGTAAGCAAAGCTAGAAAGAAAATCTTGTACAACAATTGAAAATGATGAAGAATTAGGATAAAGATACATATAAAAAATATTTCACATGCAGTAATCCAGTTGTATAATAACTTGGCCATAAGAACCAGGTGATTGGTTTCCTTTAGAAAAAAAGTGATCGATTTGACTACTAAGGTCTTATTTGTTTCTCTTATAATTCGTCTTATTTTTTTAAGCTAAAATAGTATTTTTCTCACACAACAAATTAATTAAAACAGTATTTTTTTTCGGCGAAGCGAACAGGTCGGTTTATATTTTGTTTTTTTAGAGTGGAGAAAGGAAAACCACCTGTGTCCTGTGCCGGTCTGCCCTGTCCGCTGCGGCTCCTCCCGTATAAATACCTTCCGTCAGCCTCTTCCAGGCGGCGCCGCCTCCCTCCCCTCCCTCCGCTCTCCATTAGTCCCACGACACGAATAATACTGAGAGCTCTCAGCCTCCCGAGCCCCATCCCTAACCTAGCCGCCACGCCAAGCACCTTCCCTCGCCTCCGATCCCTTCCTTTCCCCCACCGGCGAGGTCGCCGCTCGCCCGCCCAGGTAAGCATCGCATCCGTCCCACCCTCCCGATTGCTATTGCTTTGCTACGAATAAATACTACATGTGTTCTCTTTTCCGCGCCGTCTTCGGATTCGGCGTTCGCGATGAGGTGCTTACGGTTTCTGCGCAGGGGTTTCCTTGCTATGCTTCCATCCAAGAGGTCAGCGGGCGCCGACGGCGGCGAGTCCAAAAGGGCTAAGCTGGGGGAATCGCCATCCGCCGCCGCCGCCGGCGTGGGGACGGCCAGTAACGGCACCCGTAATGGGGCGGCGCCGGAGATCGACGAGGACCTGCACAGCAGACAGCTCGCCGTGTACGGCAGGGAGACAATGCGCCGCCTCTTCGCCGCCGATGTCCTCGTCTCTGGCCTCAATGGCCTCGGCGCCGAGATTGGTTCGTCTGCACCCCCTTTCCCTTGCCGTCCTACATTTTCAGATTCATGATGCAATGCCTGAATCCTCGTTACTGGAACGCAGAAAGAATACTAAATGGAGTAGACGCCAAGTTCCTGTTGTGAATTTCAGTGATTGTGATGTCTGTGCTTAGCATTGCTATTTTTTGGGGGTCTCCAGTTTTAGATTAACCCACATATTAAGCATTACATACCGGCTGATTCTAACAACACACCAACTTATTCTTAAGAAAAAACACATCAACTTCTTTCACGTGTTTTGTATGTCACACTAAACAATTGTGTTGCACTTTTCCAGCAAAAAGTCTTGCTCTTGCTGGAGTCAAATCTATCACCATACATGATGTCAAAATGGTGGGAATGTGGGACTTGTCTGGCAATTTCTTCTTATCAGAGCAAGACATCGGAAAGAACAGGGCTGTAGCCTGTGTGTCAAAACTGCAAGAACTGAATAACGCTGTTCTGGTCTCTGCTCTAACAGAGGAATTGACTACAGAGCACTTGTCTAAGTTCCAGGTTCGTCTCTAGTCCTCAGTACTATATTTCCATGCTTTTGACCTGCAGTATCCTTTGATTTTGATCCAATGAATCTGTGATGCTTTTCGTGGTTGCTGACAGTTTTATTTGTTTGTTGCCTGCTAAAGCATTACATTTCTGATTTCACACATTTCTTGTCTATTTGCTACAATTGCGCAGGCTGTTGTTTTCACTGATATAAGTTTGGAGAAGGCTTATGAATTTGATGACTATTGTCACAGCCACCAGCCCCCAATCTCTTTTATCAAAGCTGAAGTCTGTGGCCTTTTCGGTAGTGTCTTCTGTGATTTTGGACCTGAGTTTACTGTCCTTGATGTTGATGGTGAAGATCCACATACTGGTATAATTGCATCCATCGCTAATGACAGTCCTGCAATGGTATCCTGTGTCGATGATGAGAGGCTTGAGTTTCAGGATGGTGATCTTGTTGTTTTCTCTGAGGTCCAAGGCATGGCAGAATTGAATGATGGAAAACCAAGGAAGGTAAAAAATGCTAGGCCGTTTTCATTTAGCATTGAGGAGGACACAAGTAGCTATGGTGTTTATACAAAAGGTGGTATCATTACACAAGTGAAGGAACCAAAGGTTCTACGTTTCAAGGCACTAAGAGATGCAATGAGAGATCCTGGCGATTTCCTTCTGAGCGACTTTTCAAAGTTTGAACGCTCACCTGTGCTTCATCTAGCCTTTCAAGCTCTGGATAAATTTAAGAAGGAACATGGGCGCTATCCTACCGCTGGCTGTGAGCAGGATGCTCAAACTTTCCTGAAGTTTGCTGCTGATATTAGTGAAGCATCTGTTGGTCCTAAGCTGGAAAACATTGATGAAAAGTTGCTCCGTCATTTTGCAAGTGGTTCTCGAGCTGTTTTGAACCCAATGGCTGCAATGTTTGGTGGTATTGTTGGTCAAGAAGTTGTGAAGGCATGTTCAGGGAAATTCCATCCGCTTTACCAGGTTTGGGTTTTGAATAATGTACCTTCTTTGTTTATATTGCCATCCCTTATCCTTGTCTGATGAAACTCCACCTTATGCAGTTCTTCTACTTTGATTCTGTTGAATCTCTCCCTACATATCAGTTGGATCCCCAAGATTTGAAGCCTTCAAATAGCCGCTATGATGCTCAGATTTCTGTATTTGGTTCCAAGCTTCAGAAGAAGATGCTAGATGCAAATATTTTCATTGTGGGTTCTGGCGCTCTTGGATGTGAGTTCTTGAAGAACCTTGCCTTAATGGGTGTCTCTTGCAGCTCAAAGGGAAAGCTAACTATAACAGATGACGATGTCATTGAGAAAAGCAATCTGAGTCGCCAATTTCTTTTCCGTGACTGGAACATTGGGCAAGCAAAGTCTACTGTAGCTGCAGCCGCCGCCATTGCCATCAACCCCAGCCTCCAAATTGATGCTCTTCAGAACCGTGCCTCTCCTGATACCGAAAATGTGTTCCATGACACATTCTGGGATGGACTGGATATTGCCATCAATGCCCTTGATAATGTTAATGCTAGGATGTATATGGACATGAGGTGCCTGTACTTCCAGAAGCCACTACTGGAGTCAGGGACATTGGGCGCAAAGTGCAATACGCAAATGGTCATTCCTCACCTTACTGAAAATTATGGAGCTTCAAGAGACCCACCTGAGAAGCAGGCACCCATGTGCACAGTCCATTCTTTTCCACACAATATTGATCATTGCTTGACATGGGCCCGTTCAGAGTTCGAGGGTTTGCTAGAGAAAACACCAAATGAAGTAAATTCTTTTCTGTCTAATCCTGCTCAATATGCTGCTGCCATGAGGAAGGCAGGTGATGCCCAAGCAAGGGAATTACTTGAACGCGTCTCTGAATGTCTTGACAAGGAGCGATGCAATACATTTGAGGACTGCATAACTTGGGCCCGATTGAGGTACGTTCATGCTTTCTATTGTCACATTTCTTCAATTCTTCTGTATATGATATATGTTACTATTTTCTTCACTTCTGTGGGATTCCACATCTTCCTCTTACCCACCTTATGATAAATGAATTATCAGTTTTATGACATTGTACTGCTAATTTAACCAACATCTGTTCAAGTTGATTCCCTTTGTAGCTGAGGACTGTTTAAAATTTAAGAAGTGTTGTACTTTGACCAGGCAAATTTAATTTCTTTATCTTGGACATGCATCTGTGTTCCTTCAGTTTTTGTGCAAGATTAACCGATTTCATTTTGTTTCATGTCAGATTTGAGGATTATTTCTCAAACCGCGTGAAGCAGCTTACATTCACTTTTCCTGAAGACGCTGCTACTAGCACAGGCACTCCTTTCTGGTCCGCCCCAAAGCGCTTTCCCTGCCCTCTGCAATTTTCAGCCACTGATTCATCTCACATCAACTTCATCATGGCTGCTTCAATACTGAGAGCAGAGTCATTTGGGATTGCTATACCTGACTGGGCAAAGAACACGAGTAAGCTGGCTGATGCGGTCAATAAGGTTGCAGTTCCAAAATTTGAGCCAAAGAAAGGGGTGAATATTGTGACAGATGAGAAGGCTACTAACCTTTCTAGTGCCTCAGTTGATGATGATGCTGTTATTAATGATCTTTTGACCAAGTTGGAAGAATATGCCAAGGGCTTGCCTCCAGGATTCCAAATGAAACCTATCCAATTTGAGAAGGTTAGTATTCCAACTACATATTCATTCGAATCTAAGGTTTAAGAAGTTCTTTGAGATGGTTCCCCAACTATTAATATGTTTCCTATGGTAATTTCTGTTGGTCTTTTGTAATAATAAATATAAATATTTCTTTCGTCTCAGTCCAAGACTCCCATGAGATGCTACGGGCTTATGCTGGGAATCTGGTCGTTTCTGTTGGTCTTTTATAATAATAAATATAGATATTTCTTTCGTCTCAGTCCAAGATTCACATGAGATGCACGGGCTTATGCTGGGAATTCTGGTTCCTGAAAGTTCAAGTGATATCTACCTAATATTTCTTCCCATTGATCAGCACCATAAGTATTTAGGTCTTTATAATGATAAATTTGGTCCTTCTGTGTATAGTCAGTTTTCTTTCTGATGTTAATATCTACTTAATACTACTACTCTATTCATAATGAACAAGCAATACATCAAGTTCCATTTATCAGCACCATAAGTAGTTAGTACAATCTCACTGCTTATTTTTTTTTAGAACAGAACCCATTGTTGCAAATCATGATTTCATTTGTCTCATTGGTGGTTGGCTGTCCTGTAGTATGACATGCTTGCTTTACTTCCTTTGTGACACATTAGGATTTTGTTTCTTCCAATCAGATGGATATGTAAACACGAATGTTGCAAACTATCGCATGAAATAGCTGGTCTAACATTCACTTTGCTTTCCAGGATGATGACACTAATTTTCACATGGATTTAATAGCTGGGCTTGCAAACATGCGCGCAAGGAACTACAGCATTCCTGAGGTTGACAAGTTGAAGGCTAAGTTCATCGCTGGAAGGATCATCCCGGCCATCGCAACTTCAACAGCCATGGCCACAGGTCTCGTGTGCCTGGAGCTATACAAGGTCATTGCTGGGGAGCACCCCATCGAGGACTACCGCAACACATTTGCCAACCTAGCTCTACCGCTGTTCTCAATGGCCGAACCAGTTCCGGCAAAGGTTATGAAGCATCAAGATCTGAGCTGGACCGTATGGGACCGCTGGACTATCAAGGGCAACTTGACTATCGCTGAACTCCTGCAGTGGTTCAGTGACAAGGGCCTCAGCGCTTACAGCATGTCCTGCGGCACTTCTCTGCTGTACAACAGCATGTTCACGAGGCACAAGGAGAGGCTGCAGAAGAAGGTTGTTGATGTCGCCAGGGAGGTGGCAAAGGTGGAGGTTCCTGAATACCGGAAGCACATAGATGTCGTGGTAGCATGCGAGGATGATGATGGGAATGACATTGACATTCCTCTCGTCTCGGTTTACTTCCGCTAGTCTGCATCTGAGGCCAGGCCGTAGGAAGATTACTGCATTCAAAAACTCGTCTCTAGCCCACTCTAGTGGTGTCACAGCCTAGATAACTAATCACCGTCACAGGTGTAGAATAGTTGGTTGCCACATTGGCGATGGTAGCTCGGCCTCTATCCTGGTATCTGATTAAGTTACTCTATTTAGCATCCGTTATATGATGTGCTGCTCATCTAATTGGTTTGGTGTGATTATTAAGGTACACACACTGGTTAAAGTTAATCGACAGGTAACTTGAATTTGTTTTGTTTCTTTTGCCTGCTTTATTACTATTTGTCGATTCGATTTAGAAAACTGTGGCTGATGCTGACGTTTGCAACTGGGAAATTGTTAGTGTGTCTGTGATACTGGCCTAACGATTGTTGTTGTGGTGTGGAGATAGGATACCGCAAAGGTTGTTTCCTTCTTTTTCTTTTTCTTAAAAAAAACTAAGGTGGTTCTGTTGCTACATGCTTTGGCTGGAAGCCTGGAAATGGAAACGCTGCTCCTTTCATTTACAGTATAAGCAGGTTGGTAGATTTGTATAATGAGTGCAGGTAAGTTCATGCTTGATTTATTAATGATACTTATTATGCACCATAATTATTAGTACAATTTGTTATATATTTATCAAACTTAAAAAAGTTTAACACATCTGAATATGTAGTTATTTTAGGATGAAAACAGTACTCCGTTAATTACTCTAGATATTTCTTACAATGGCCTCTTTCCAGCAGTGATTGTTTTGCCTGGTTTTAGACTAAGTGTTATTGAGGCTCTTATAACCACAGACTACTAGCTGCAGCCCTTTCGCAGTAGAGTCTGCAAATGACTAGCTACAATAATTAAAAAGTGCACAGATCTAGTGAGATTTCAATTTGGAAGACTAGTCGATCTCATTTAATTCCACCCTAGAAATTGTTAGTTAACTTCGGGGTGGGTCCATTGCATTGCATTACCGACATAGTACTACTTACTTAAGATCCAAATGATGAATGGAGAATACGGTTGCTAGTCATGGTCAACGGTTGAGGCGTCTAGCGTTCTAAATTTATTGCTGCGCCATATCGCTTTCGTGGCATTTCATGAGAAGCAAAAGCAGCGATCTTCTTCTGGACCTTAATTACTGCTCTTTCCGTGTGAAAAAGGATGTAACTACAAAAAAATTTACTAAGTCAAAATAGCTTAAATTTGATCAAATTTGTAAGGAAGAATATAAACATTTATGTCTCCAACTAGATTTTACTCAAAAATATATTTCATAATTAATTTAATGATATTTATTTTGTATAAAAATATCAGTGCTTTTTTTATGTAGCTTTAATCAAGCTTTAGGTCGTTTGCCTTCTCAAAAAATGAAATTTACCTCCTGTGAACAAGAGAGTACACCATCCAACATGTACCATCCTCGAATTTGTGCATCATATTATTTATTTTTAACTAAACAATCTTAATACGGAGTACCTTCTGTTGAGCCCATCATTTTGTGTAAACTACACAAGAATTATAAGAGGATAGGACGGAGGGCCTCGGTGCAAATATCTTCCTTTGCGCCACCAGATCCACAAGAAAATGAATGTGAGGACACGCGAGAAAATACTACTAGAAACAAAGAAAAATGCGATAGCTGCCAAGCTGTGCGGTCGCTTTCTTCTTCCTTCGTTTGGCCGCGTCCAAGCTGCTGCCTTTTGTTCCCTCTCCAGTCCTCAAAAAATCAAAATAAAAAATTGCAGCCTTTTCACGTTTTTGTTTTTTTTTCCTTCCCTACCCCTACCAATGGAAAGGAAAGGAAGGACTAAAGGAGGCTAGGGCGCTAGGCGCATTCACGCGTTTGCCCTGTCCCCTCCTCTTCTTGCTCCTCCCTCACCTGTCGCCGACTCGCCGTTGCCAGATGGAGCCTCCTTTGCTGCTCAGGATTCTCCTGCCGCTGGCTTCTCTTTCTTGGCTGCTGCTGCTGCTGCTCGCCCGCGGTAGTGCAGGTCGGTGCCCTCAGATTTTGGTTTCCCCTTTGTTACTAGCCTGCCTTGTTTTTGTTTTGTTTCCACTGATGCTGACTGCCCTCATGAATTGGATTGATTTGGGCTGCGCAGCGACTGGAGTTCTAGGAGGAATCGGTGCCGACGAGGACGAGTGGAGCAGGCAGCCCTGCTGCTGCTGCTGCTCATCTCATTTTTGGGTGAGTGAGTGGTTGGTGACAATTGCTTTTCTTTTTGTTCTTCGCAGAAACAATATGCTTTCTATTTCTAGCAGCTTGGCCATTCATAATTTTATTTGGACAACTAGTAGACATGGAATTGAAAGAGTATGCATGTTTACCTGCTGATTGTTGCTATAGCTACAGCGTATTGGCATGAACTATTTGGATGCTACTGCGCTAGAGCTTAAGAGCTGATTAAATGCCAGATTATCAATCGACGGGTTGGGTTGGTGAGGCACACATGAGGGGTATACTTTGATTTCCTCTCTAATCGAAGAAGCGTCATAACAGTAGTATCAGCAAATTTGCTACTTTTTCGAGAATTTGCCTACAAAGCGGCGTGAATTCATCATGTGCTTGAGTTTGGCACACCGTTTATATGATGATACGGAGTATCATCTATTGCGTACAATAGATTAGACTAGCATTGGCAATATACGGTTGTGAAGTTACATCTCTGCGAGGGTTTTCAACTCCATTTCACCAAATTCTGTTTTGCATTCTTCTCTTGACTTTTGTTTTCAAGCAATTATTTTTCTTCTTGTACCAGAAACTCCAGAAATGTGCAAGCTAGAAGATTGCTGCAGAGTGGTAAAAACGAGCATCCCCAACCACCTACACATGCTCCTCGTCCTAATCCTGTTCAGAAGAAGCCAAAGACAAATGAGCGCCTGCACAGACCAGAACATCATCAACATAAAATGCATGCTCCATCACCCTCACCTTTTAGTTCTCCGCCTAAAGCCTTGCCATCACCATCTGCTTCTGCACCTCCAATATCTTTTTCAGGATCTCATCATCCATTGGCAGCCCCTAGCCCTTCACCTTCCATCTCTCCACCACATAAACATTCCTCGAGAAAGTATAGTTTGGTCGCTGCAGGGGGTGCAGTCTTTGTTGTCATGGCTGCAGCTTCTGTTATGTACTGTCGAGTTAAGAAGGTGGGCACTGTGAGGCCATGGGCCACAGGGTTAAGCGGGCAACTCCAACGAGCATTCGTAACAGGTAATTTCTTTCTGTTTTGTGTGCATTCCTTATGCTTTTCTATTTCAGTTTGAACTTAAACCATGGCACGATACTCATGTTCCAGGTGTACCTGCGTTGAAACGATCCGAGCTGGAAGCAGCCTGTGAGGACTTTAGCAACATAGTTGGTTCTACGCCTAGCTGCATGCTGTACAAGGGGACATTATCGAGTGGAGTTGAAATAGCAGTTGTGTCAAGCTCAGTAACATCCGTGAAGGATTGGTCAAAAGAATGTGAATCCCACTACAGGAAGAAGGTAGCATGCTACTTACCTCATCTATTCTGTGGTTATAAAAAAAAGACTGGAGTGTATTTTTGCAGAATCCACACTTATAACTGAATCTCCATTGCTTGATCAGATCACAAGTTTATCCAAAGTTAGCCACAAGAATTTCATGAATCTACTTGGCTATTGCGAGGAAGATACTCCTTTTACCAGAGCAATGGTTTTTGAATATGCTCCAAATGGAACGCTTTTTGAGCATCTCCATGGTAAGTGACTTCCAGAAACATCAAAACTTTGTCCACAGCAGTGCGTTCATTCGCCATAAACTAGGCAATATGATTTCAGTTATCTGGATCTCGTATTTTTGGTTGAAAATATATCACGTACTCCAGTACACCTGACAACATGTTTGATTGCATCGCAGTTAGAGAAGCTGATAACCTGGACTGGGCGACACGGCTGAGGATATCGATGGGGATAGCTTACTGTCTGGAGCACATGCACCAGCTGAATCCACCTGTTGTGCCAAGGAACTTTGACTCAAACACTATATACCTCACTGATGACTTTGCTGCAAAGGTCTCAGACCTTGATTTCTGGAGCGACACTGCCACCAAGGGATCTGATTCCAGTTCAACCACTGACGATGAGTTCTCAGTTTCAGACATAGATGTCATGGTACATCAGTATGGCATGCTATTGCTGGAGATACTAACTGGAAAAGTTGCCTACTCCGAAGAGGAAGATGGGGTTTCACTGGAACAGTTGGCATCTCGCTACTTCGATGGTAACATGCTCCTTGCGGAGCTGATTGACCCGAGCCTCGGTTCGTTCCCTCAAGAAGCCGCGCACGCAATGTGTGAGGTCGCAAGGTCTTGTGTGGACCCAGACCCGAAGAAGAGACCAACGATGGTACAGGTGGCTGCTAGGATGAAGGAGATCACCATGCTGGGACCTGAGGGAGCGACTCCAAAGGTGTCGCCGCTGTGGTGGGCAGAGCTAGAGATCATGTCCTCTGAAGCTAGCTGATGAATGGTGAAACAAACCACCATCTGGATGCAGCGATTCATTCTCAGTCTCCTCCCGCTGTGATTGGAAAAATTCTTTGGTTTGTTGTGTTGTGGTTGCGGAGCCTGAAGAGTTAAATTACCTGTGGTTTTTCTTTTGCTTTTTTCTTGGTAGCATTGTATATGTGTATATATCATCAGCAGCAGCAGCAGCGCTTCATCAGACTAACAGTAAAAGTGAGAAAGCAGCAAAAAGGGAAAAGTCTGTCTTCCAATATACTACTCCTTCAGTCATTCCAACTTTCTTGGAACAAGCGCCCTATTAATATTTCATGAGGATTTTTCCTCCACCCTCCTGATGATGAGATTGAAATCCCCTCCAACTACAACAAGCATCTCACCATTTAAGATTTCAACCACTCAATTGTAGTGGCATCTGCTGTATTTCCTTCTTCTACATAATTCTCAAGCACTATATTATGTACATCCCAAAGCAATTTTGACCAATTAATAATAAACATAAGTAAATATATTCGTATATATTTCGGGTGCCGTCCAAGGTGTCTGTCTTTGCTATGAAAGCCGCCAACAATGGCCTGCCGACCCGGGTCAATAAGAAATATCGTCACCTTGCACAGCAGGATGTTTGTCAACTATGTGGATCAAATGAAGATGTCTTTCATGCTCTCCTGGTCTGTCCGCATGCTGTGGCACTCCGTCAGGCAATGTGGGACCATTGGTCTTTGCCTCTGGAAGAACTTATCAAGACAGGGCCGGATTGGCTGCTTATGCTTGTGCTAAACAACTCTCTGGAAGTTCTGGCGAATTTATCTATGCTTTCTTGGCATACCTGGAGCATTCGTAATAAGGTGATACATGAGGGTGCTTCTCCTTTCATTGCTAGTTCAGTTATCTTTCTTACTCGCTATATGCAGTCACTGTTGATCGTACGACAACAAGGCGATTATGCAGATTTGAAAGGAAAGCGTGCCTTGGAGCCTGCAGGGCGTTCCAGTGCAAAGGTTTCAGTTGTTCACGGGACTGTTCGATGGAGAGGGCCGCCTCAGGGGACTCTAAAAATTAATGTGGATGCTGCTTTCAACCAACTGTCAGGAGACACCGCGGTGGGAGTGGTGATTCGAGACTGGGAGGGTTCCCTAAAACTAACTGCATGGCGAGTAATTTCTCATTGCAGGGACGCTGAGGAAGCAGAGGCCAGAGCATGTTTGGAGGGCGTCCGTTTGGCTCTCCGATGGCCTAACATCCCGACGATTCTTGAATCGGATTGTCATTCGGTGGTTACCAAGCTTTGCTCCAAAGGACAGGGTCGCTCTTCTATATGGCCAATCATCGAGGAGGCGCGGGAAGTTGGTGGCCAGCTAAGGAGTCTGGCGATCAAGATTAGCATAGTCCAGAATAATTTGGCGTATGAGTTGGCGCAATTTGCCAAAGTCTAGGGAGTGTCAGTGTTTTTTTGCTTGTTTTCCTGAGTGGGTTTCCTCACTTTCTTGTAAGGATGTTACTTGAGTTTTAATAAAAAAAATTACCTTTTCACAAAAAAAAAATCATATATTTTTTTAAGGTAAAGCCAGGAGCTCTATGAAAAAAAAATAATATATGGAATTAAGTAGGAAAAGAGGTTTATGTACACATGGCAACCGCTATGCCGAACACATGGTCCTGGGACCAGAGTAGAAAAAAATTCCAAACTCCACTAATTTGTTTGCCCACCCATTGCCATCACCCTATGTCTCTCTCTGCACTATGTCCTCTTTGGTCATGGAGGCAACTTGTTGCGCCGTCTTGTGCACGTTTTGAAAGATCCTCCTATTCCTTTGCTTCAAGGTTCCACATGATGTATATGCAAACTCCATTGAAGCGTCTGCGTTCTTGTTTTGGCACCTTGTTTGCCGTATGCTCCCACCAGGTGGCAGGGTCTTGCTGAGGCAGCTGCAAAACGAAATTCTCCCAAGACAGCACTTGATCCCAAACAGCACCTGCAAAGGGGCATGACAGTGAGAGGTTTAGTCCAGTCTCCAGAGGACCCTTACAAAGGGCACAATGATCCTGGTCCGTAGATTGTCTACTGTTAGGATTTTGTCATGCAGTAGGATAGGCGTGAATATTGCATTTATTCTCCGGTTTTGCTTTCCAAATGAGGTCACGTTGGAATTTTTGATGCGAACATCTGAACTGCACTCTGTATGCCGAGCGCGTGGAATACAGCCCGTCAGCTGTCCACTTCCAAGTCAATGATGGATGGGACCAGGATCATCCTTGATTTCCTTCCCACGCCGGGCCGGCCGCGCTTAATTTGCTCGGTCGTCCCTTAGCTTCTCCGATCCATCCTATAGATAGAAAACCAAATCTATCCATGCATGCATGTATCCGTCTGCATCTCGTTCGGATCGAGCGAGGTGACCCCTTACTCCGATCCATCCATCAGCTACTCTCCGATCCATCGCTTTCGATCGTTTCCATGGACACCAGCGGCATCGGGTCCGTGGACGGGCACAGGCCCGCGGCGAACGGCGCGGTGGCCTGCCCTGCATCCGGCGTTCCGGGCTGCATCAAATCATGTCGTCGGCGTCCACCGGCGGGGCGCCTCCTCCTAGGGACGCGACGCTGGGCCGGCACATTGCGCGGCGCCTGGTGCAGGTGGGCGTGAGCGACGTGTTCGCCGTGCCGGGGGACTTCAACCTGACGCTGCTGGACCACCTGATCGCGGAGCCCGGCCTCCGCGTCGTCGGCTGCTGCAACGAGCTCAACGCCGGGTACGCCGCCGACGGGTACGCGCACGCCCGCGGCGTGGGCGCCTGCGCCGTCACCTTCACCGTGGGCGGGCTCAGCGTGCTCAACGCCATCGCCGGCGCCTACAGCTAGAACCTGCCCGTGGTGTGCGTGGTGGGCGGGCCCAACTCCAACGACTACGGCACCAACCGCATCCTCCACCACACCATCGGCCTCCCTTCTCACAGGAGCTCCGGTGCTTCCAGGCCGTCACCTGCCACCAGGCCGTCGTCAACAACCTGGAGGACGCGCACGAGCAGATCGACAGGGCCATCTCCACGGCGCTCAGGGAGAGCAAGCCCGTGTACATCAGCGTCAGCTGCAACCTGCCGGGACTGCCGCACCCGACGTTCGCGACAGACCCAGTGCCATACTTCCTGGCGCCAAGGTCGGTCGGTCGTTGTTAATTGCATTGCGTTAATTTTTGCTCTTTGTTAATTAGTTGAGAATGAATGAAATCATTGCATAATTTGCATTGCATGCATGGGCTGCTGCAGGCCGAGCAATCTGATGGGTCTCGAGGCCACCATTGCGTTCCTCGACAAGGCCGTGAAGCCGGTGATGGTGGCCGGCCCCAAGATCCGCGTGCCCAAGGCCGGCGACGCCTTCGTGGAGCTGGCAGAGGCCAGCGGGTACGCCGTGGCGGCCATGCCGTCGGCCAAGGGCCTGGTGCCGGAGACGCTGCCCCGGTTCCTGGGCACCTACTGGGGCGCCGTGAGCACGGCCTTCTGCGCCGAGATCGTCGAGTCCACCGACGCCTACCTCTTCGCGGGCCCCATCTTCAACGACTACAGCTCCGTGGGCTACTCGTTCCTGCTCAAGAAGGACAAGGCGGTGGTGGTGCAGCCGGACCGCGTCACCGTCGGCAACGGCCCCACCTTCGGCTGCGTCATGATGAAGGACGTACTTCCTGTCGGCGCTGGCCAAGCGCGTGCGCGCCAACACCACCGCCTACGACAACTACCGGAGGATCTTCGTCCCCGACGGGCAGCCGCCCGAGTGCGAGCCCGGTGAGCCCCTCCGCGTCAACGTCCTCTTCAAGCACATCCAGAGGATGCTCACCGGCAACAGCGCCGTCATCGCGGAGACGGGGGACTCGTGGTTCAACTGCCAGAAGCTCAGGGCTGCCAGACGGATGCGGGTACGTATAGTACGTCGTCTTCCCATTATGCATGCATCATCCGATCCACACACACACACACACACACACACACACATATATATATATAGAGAGAGAGAGAGAGAGAGACTTGGCGCTCCATGCTGGCAACCATGGCAGGTACGAGTTCCAGATGCAGTACGGCTCCATCGGCTGGTCCGTGGGCGCGCTGCTCGGGTACGCCCAGGGCGCCCCGGACAAGCGCGTCATCGCCTGCATCGGCGACGGCAGCTTCCAGGTGACGGCGCAGGACGTGTCCACGATGCTCCAGGTGCGAGCAGGGGAGCATCATCTTCCTCATCAACAACGGCGGCTACACCATCGAGGTGGAGATCCACGACGGGCCCTACAACGTCATCAAGAACGGGACTACACGGGCCTCGTCGACGCCATCCACAACGGCCAGGGGAGGTGCTGGACCGCCAGGGTGGCCACCGAGGAGGAGCTCACGGCCACCGTCGCCACGGCCACCACCGACGACAAAAAGGACTGCCTCTGCTTCGTCGAGGTGGTGGCGCACAAGGACGACACCAGCAAGGAGCTCCTGGAATGGGGCTCCAGAGTCTCCGCTGCAAACTCCAGGCCACCCAACCCGCAGTAGAAACATTTCAGGGCAGACATCATATATATCACTCCAATTAAGCTATCAACTCATCATGCGTGCATGTCTCTTCCTCTTCTTCCTAGATATATTGGAACTCTCATAATAAAGTCGATCGCGTTCTTTCATCATGCATGCATATATGATATATAAATACTCCTATAAGCGAAATATTGGCATTGCACTTGTGTACTCTAAACGAAACACAAATCCTGTTTGACGATCGTTGTTGGTGCCGAGCGAACGTGAGCCTCACCGCGGCAACACAAACCTGACTGCAAATCTTCTCTTTTTTTTTTATCGTTTTGGTGTTCTATCCGGTTGAAACGTGTCGTCCGCGTATTACAGTTTTTTTTTTACCTTTTTCCTTTTTATTCTTTTTATAAATGCAAAAGTTTGTCCGAAATAAATTATGTAAAATAAAAAGTTATTAGATGACAAGAACTTATGTGTATAAGTTTGTTGCTCGTAAAAGTAATATACAAAAATTGCTCTAAAAATTTATGTTGAGGAATTGTTATGATAAAATGTCTACTGATAATTATAAATAAAAATTAGCTTATGAAAATAATGTAAAAAATGTCATGATAAGTTGTCTATAAAATTACTAAAACTATATCAAAAAAATTTATGATAAAACATAATGATGTTAAATTTGTCCTGCAAAATGTTATACTCAAAAGTTTTCGTGTATAATTTTGTAATTTTTCTAAGAACTTACGGTGATAAGTTTTGTTCAGCGAAATATTATACATAAAAGTTATCAGAATTACTTCTTCACAGTTGCCTGAAATTTTGCAATAACATCAGTCACCCAGATCAGCTTAGCCCAACCACAACAGACACTCACCTGGCCCGGCAGAGACCAGCCCAGCTCTCTTGTTCCCTTCCTTCCTCCCGATCCTGACCCAATGGCAAGACTGCAGACCCAAGGGTAGCCAGTCCAAACCTCCCTTCCCTTGGACTCGCCGCGTCGCACGACTCGCACTCATCCCATCCACCGCCGCCGCCATGGCCGACTGAGATCGACACGAGGGCTGGCCTCCGCGGGCTCTCGGGTCCACCCCGTGCACGCTACGAAGGATGACGACGGGGAGGAGGGCGAGATCGCCGCCGACGCCCCCGCCCCGGCCCTCCCCACCGCGCACCCGCTTGAGCGCTTATGGACCTTGTGGTTCGACAACCCACAGGGCAAGAACAAGCAGGGCGTATGGGGGAGCTCCATCCGACGCATCCACAGGTTGAAGACGATTGCTGCACCGTTGGATCTAGGATCCAACGGCTCTCACCGTCGCCCTGATGGATATGCGGTGGTTAGGCGACTGTGTTTAAGACACACCCAAAAGTTATGTGCATAACTTTACAACTTTCTAAAAAAAATATGGTCATAAGTTTTGTCGACAAAAAGCGACATGCATAAAATTTATGAGTACACCTTTGTAACTTTCCAAAAAAAAACAAAAAGTTATGATTTTTTTTGAAAATAAAAGTGATGGGCCTGGGATTACTTTTGTAACTTTCTAAAAAACAAGTGCCGAGAATATTCTTTTCCCCAAAAAAAGAAGAAGAAAAGCACAAGTGCCGAAAATATCCTAGTGGTCGTTTGCTGATTAGCTGACCTGCGAACAAAATATTGTTGGCAGAAAAAAAAGGAAAAACAAAATATTTTATATACTCCTCCTAAACGAAATACTGTTGGCAAGGGGAAAAAAAGAAAAGAAACGAAATAATGTTGGCAGAACTCTTGTTGGCAAGGAAAAACGAAATATTTTTGGCAGAAAAAACAACAACAATAACAACAACAAAGTCTTTAAGTCCCAAACAAGTTTGGTAGGCTAGAGTTAAAACCCAGCAGAAGCCATCAAGGTTCAGACACGTGAATGACTATTTTCTAAGCACTCCTATCTAAAGCTAAGTCTTTAAGTATATTCCATCCTTTCAAATATTATTTTATTGCCTCTACCAAAGTCAATTTCGGTTTTTCTCTGCCTCTCTTCGCGTTAATAGACTGACAGAAAAAATGCTTTATATACTTCTCTTAAACACGAAATAATATTAGCAGCGAAAAAACGAAATATCGTTGACAGGAAATCATGTTAGTAGGGGGAAAAACCGAGATATTGCTTGCAGAAAAAAGGGAAAAAAATACAAAATCTACCGTGTGGCTGCTGGGATTCGAGCCCAGGTCTCTACGGCCACAACGTAGAATTCTTACCACTAAACTACAGCCACTTTGATGTCCTTACGGGTGTAGGGTGTTATTTGTAGGAGGAATCATGTGTGCACGCAAATCATGCATTGCATGTGAGGAACGCGATGGACACACACAATGGGAGTGGGGAGTTGGGGACTATATGGTAACAGATCATACATTACATGAGAGGAATACTATAGCACACATGTTCGCACTGTGTGCAAGCAAATCATACATTACATGAGAGCAGCGGCGGAGCTTGATGGCAAAAAAAAAAGGGGAGGCCATCAACACTAATTTCTTACTTAATATGCAAATTTATTAATTTTATTAATAATCAATTTAACAACTACCCAAGGGAGTTTTCAATCAACAAGGAAGAGCCATAGCCC
Source organism: Miscanthus floridulus (assembly GCF_019320115.1). NCBI lineage: Eukaryota > Viridiplantae > Streptophyta > Magnoliopsida > Poales > Poaceae > Miscanthus > Miscanthus floridulus. Next base: position 123,504,799 of record NC_089583.1, read on the forward strand.
TCTTTGGCCTGTCCGCCATAGCATGAGAGGAACACTATAACATACATATTGGCATTGTGGTGCAAGCAAATCATACATTGTATGAGACGAAAACTATAGCACGCATATTGGCATTGTGGTGTAAGCCCATCTTTTTTATGCTAAGATTCTGTGTGCCATAAAGGTAGCACAAACTCAGAGAGATAGATCTTGATCGGATCCAATTTATTTACCTATACCTAATATTAAAGTATGATTTTTTTCCCCTTCATCTGTCGGGATCCATCACCACTCACACCTCTATTCTTTTATCACTTACTTTGACCCTTTTTCCTTCACTCTCACCTCTCTTCTTCCATCCTTTGGTTCGTCACCTCTCACTCCTACTCTTCTTTCGTCCCTCGTCTCCTACTTAGTTAAAAGCTACAGAACTTTCAGTAGCACCACACCACTCATGTCGTGTTGTGGGCCGTGGCTAGCCGAACCCAAGCCATGTGTTCATCACAACTTGGCACACACACGTATGGCTAACCTTTCACCTTTCTAACCTCACAATAGATGTAGATAATAACATCCTATTTAAACCAAGTCAATAACTACTACAAAAATAATTTGTACTCATGCTTCCTTTTTTTTAGTTGCCATTCACTTACTGTATGTTTGGTTTGGAGGCTGATAAAAAATGGGATGAGCGATTCCTAATTTGATGTTGTCTGGTTTTGGGGCGACCAAAGACAGAGCCGTCTCATTTCCCTCACAGGGGGCATCCTCGTCTCTGTTCAAGTCATGTTCCTCCGTCTCACTCTTTGTTACGGGTGAAAGTGGTGCGGATAATTCTCCGCCCCGATCCGAACTGAATCCGAAGTTTTAAGGATATGGAGAGGAACTTTTAATATCCGCGTGGATACGGATAATCCGAATCCAATTCTGTGCGGATGTAGGATACCATATGGAATCGGCAAAATCCGAAGGATATGGATTATCTGCAAATTCTATGCGGATTATCCGATGTTTAGAATAGGATATCCGATAATTCTCTTCCTAGACTAAAACCTAGAAAAAATTAGGATTTTAAAAAAGTTTGTTAGTTAAGAACTACTAGTTTGTGATGTTATTGTTTGACGTTATAAATTTTGAATTGAGATCTTGCTTGCTGATATTACATATTGGCTAATAACTTATCATTTGTGAGTGAGGATAACTTGTTAAATGTTAATTTTGTCGGTGTGATAGCCACAACATGGAATGCAATATATGATTATTGTCTACTACTTGCTATTAAATCTTTACAAATAATTTTTTGACAAGTATAAAATTCTTTAAGTATGCACATATTACTCGACTATTTAAATCCGTATCCAATCCGCTTCCGCTCCATATCCATACTAGTTCCGACATCTAAAAAATCTATATTCGCATCCATATCCGAGTATTATCCGCTCCAATCCGAATCCGACAAAGAAAAACGGATTAGGATACAAGAAAAGCATTATCCGCTCCGATCCATTTTCATCCCTACTCTTTGTCTCTTTTGTCGTGGGTGCATCGCCTTGGCCTAGCGGAGGGCACATCTGCAGTGTGAGCTCGGGCAGAGGATAAGCTTGGAAGGCTACAGGCGGAGGACGAGCTCGCAACTCGAGAGGCCGCAAGCAAAGGACGACCTTGGGGATTTTTTTTTAATTTTAACACTTTTTGGAAACTAATTTTAAATCTAACACGGTCGGGTTTTTTAAACTAACACTTTTAGGCCGTGCCTATTGCCCTGGCGTGGCCAAATGCCTGCGTCCACGCCATGTATGGTGGCGCGATAGAGAGCTGACTGTGGCGACGACCGGAATCGCCGACCGCTGACGGGGCAGGGCCTGCCGCGCCACCGATCTTGGCGCGGCACTGCCGCGCCCTGATCCGTGGCGCGGACAGAGCCGAATAAAACCCCTCGCCGCCAGTCCCGCTGTCGAGCAGCAAGGCCAGTCTGGCCACCGCGCCCGCGTCCGCCCACGCCAGCCCGCCGCCTGAGCACGTCGGTCGCCACGCCACGAACGCCGGCAGCCTAGTGCTCGCTCGGCCCTCCATTGCCGCCTCCCTCCCTTCCCTTCCATTCCTCGGCCACCTCACTCCCTCCTCGTCCTCAGTGCAAGGTAATGACACTACATTTTATTTTCGTTTGAATGGTGGATAGTATATTATGAATGGGAGCTAAGTTTAGGAGGAAAATTATGTTTGGGAACTATGGTCTACAGTTTGAAGGGAGATATTAGTTTGATTTTGTCAATGTTAAGGTTAATTATTTAGTTAGAAGTATGTTTACCATGTATATTTTTGTTGCTATAATTGTCGGTTATATTATTTTAGTTGCATCGCAAATGATTATATTTTACATTAATTTGCGTTGTTTTGATTGATGTTTAATTTGAACCGTTTTATTAGATGGAAGATATGTTTCGGGAGCAGTTATGGTGAAAACGGGGTCATCCTAGAGAATTGTACTCCGACGAGTCTAGCAAAGATGCCCCTGTCGCAACGGGGTCAAGCTAAGCTCTTGGATGAACTGAAGGGGAAGCAAGTAATTGCACGAAAGATGGGATATGGACCTGACTACGTCAACCTTTTCGTTAAACATCACAAAGATAAGATGCGTGAGTTTGTTAGACAGCGCGGTATTTGTAACCCGATCGACGTTGGGCTTGTCAAATGAGGATTGGAGAGACGGATGACATTAGAGGAGGAGAGGGCAAGGAAGAAGGCAAGGGAGGAGACAAGAGTACAGATGTAGGTCTTGAACGAGCATGTTGTTTCATTATGTGCCAGTGAGTACTTCGACGCCTTTTTTCCGTTGTCTGATTTTAAATGTAATATAGTCGCGTTGCTAACTGATTGCATTTTATACATGAAGGGATTGAATACAGTGAGGACCATGTTGTAGAGGTGGCTCGTGCAAGGTACGAGGAAAAGAAGTTAGATGAGCACAGGAAGCGAGCTGGCCGTACTGTTAAATCACCGATTGTGTTGTCTGATGAGAGGGGACGAGGATGAGGACGACACTGCTAGACTCAACGATCTCATTGCTCTAGCAGAGGCGGGTTTGCAGGCGGATAAGGCTGAAGACGATATTGGTAGACTGAGCGAGTTCATCGCTCTAGCAGAGGTGGGCTTGTAGGCAGAGGAGGCTGAGGACGACACTGACAGACTGAGCGAGCTCATCGCTCTAGCAGAGGTAGACTTACAGGCGGAGGAGGATGACGACGCGTTCTTCACTCAGGCTGTAGAGGCCGCAGATGAAGCGAAGGTCGCTTACTACAGGCAAAAGGCAGATCAGGGCAATGCAGGTGAGCCTAGCCATAGCAATAGGGTTGTGGTTGAGGATTGATACTCGAACGACGAGTTGCTTACTCAGTATGTTTCTGACTGAGGGTTTTTAATTATGCCGACTGTTAGTTCCATGCTTTATTAATGATCAATGTAGCTATGTAGTAGAAATTCTATTGTGTTGTCTTATATTCCATTTGAACTACTGATATATTGTACCCATGTGTCATGTACTTGAATTACCCATGATCGATCTTAAGTGATCACATCTGTTTGTATCATGCGTTCAAAATTTCTAAAATGAACGTAATCGGGTGAAATTGTCTCGAATACAGCACCATAGCCCACTGGTTCGGCCATGCCATAGCCCAAGTTCGGCCGCACTAGAGTCCATGGCGTGTCAGTGCCACGCCATACTACACGGCGCGTCAGTGCTGTACAAAACTACAAGTTGTTGTCGGTGCTGTACAAAACTACAAGTGGTGCCGCGACCGTGCGCAAGTTAAAACGAACATGAAGTAAATAAATAGACGACAAGTTGTCACATAACATTTTCATTGGTTTATGAGTCTGCAAGTTTTTGGTGACAATATTCGTTCGACATAAGTTCGACGTAATGAACTAAGTCCCAGGAATGTAAGGATCCCTCGAGCGCCTCTTGAAAACCTCGTCGTCTGGTGGAAGAAGGGGGTCGTCGTACTTCACCTCAAGAAGGGGGTACAACTGGTGCGGCGTGGGAGGGTCATCCTGTTATAAATTGATAAAAAATGGTTAGAGTATTCAAATTAATAATATTCAGATTAACATTATGTAGCATTGCAAAATTTGAACTACTTGTTATGCAGTATAAACATAATATGAAATCACCTGCTGCCCTCGTCTTCTATGTCGGCTAGCCTTGTGACCATATTATTTACAAACGGAGCAAAGATTCCTGCCACGGGTCTCGTTGAAGTCTCCCCCGCCGTACATGTCTTCACCGTACCCTCTCATAGCATCCGTGTCCCCCTTGAGTCGCTTCTTCTTCCTCCTACCCTTCCCTGCGGCACGTATAAGGATGACAACGGGGATGTACTCTTCGGTATCGCCGGAATGTTCTCTTCCCCGCTACGGAGAATTCATCCCGTCCTCATCCCCGTCCCCATTAACTGTCTCGGGTATAGATTCTTACTCATCCCCGTACCCGTCGGGCATTGATCGGGTAACAGATACCCAACGGGTACTGCATACCCGATAAACAAGAACACTTGGGGTCGCAGCTTTGCAATCAGAGACATTTCTTCTTCACCCAAGTATAAGTGTCGGAGTCTCGGAGATGCCAAGGAGAAGGAGCGAGGTTGCAAGGAGGACGAGCAAAGGTGGCAGAGAGACCGAACTGAGGAAGCGAGGGGCACGAGCGCTCGTGAGGTAGGCGTGCTTGTGCTGCTGGAGGAGATGGTGAGGAAAAATTGAACTAGGGTTCCTAAAACACACAAACTATATATATGATTGTTTAGATTTGGGCCAAAATATCTATGTTGAGCTTCTTTGGGCCTAATACTCGCATGACAGCTCAAATAATCGGGTTCCCCAACGGGTAACGGGGATGGGTAACTAAGGAACGTTCTCGTACCCGCTATACCCGTCGGGGATGGATTCTTACCTATTTAGATGCCCACGGGTAAAGATATGATTCCATCCCCGCCCCCCTAATGGATCAAATACCCATCGGGTATTGAGTATCGGAGCCCCATTGCCATCTTTAGGCACGTAGTCACAACCATCATAAGGTGGCCACTTGAAGGGTCGAGATAGCGACTAGAGGGGGGGTGAATAGTCTTTTCTAAAACTTAATCGTATCGGCTAACCGATACAAATGCAGAATTTAAACTAACGGTGTAGCCAAGACTACACCCCACTATATATGTTCACTAGCACCTTGCAAAGATAACAATTAAGCAATAAAGGTGCTGGGCTAGCTAGAGCTCTCCTAAACAATTCTAGGAGCAAGGTTACACAAACCTATACCACTAGTACTTTAAGTGACAAGGGAGCTCCTACACATGCTAGTAAGCAAAAGCACAAAGCTAACTAAGCTCACTAGCAATGCTTAATAACAAGGCAACCAATGCCTAATTAGAAAGCGCAAATACTTAGTTACACAAACTAAGCAATGTGACTAACAAGGTTACTAAAACCAAATTAGCCACGCAAAGGAGCTACTTCTATGATACACAAGCAAGAAGGTAATTAGCAAGCTACACAAGCTATCTAATTACAAGAGCAACTACACAAGCTTAATATGTATAAAAGTAATTGCAAGCTTGTGTAATGGGGATGCAAACCAACGGGAAGAACAAGGTTGACACGATGATTTTTCTCCCGAGGTTCACGTGTTTGCCAACACGCTAGTCCCCGTTGTGTCGACCGCTCACTTGGTGGTTCGGCGGCTAATTAGCATCACCCGCTAAGCCCACACGTCGGGCGCCGCAAGAACCTACCCCTTGAGTGAGGGTAGCTCAATGACACGCTTTACTAGAGTTGCTCTTCGCGGCTCCCGCGGGGCGAGCACAATGCCCCTCACAAGCACTTCTCCGGAGCGCCGCACAAGCTTCTTGCGCGCTTCGACGGAGACCACCACCAAGCCGTCTAGGAGGTGGCAACCTCCAAGAGTAACAAGCACCACCGGCTTGCAACTCGATCACCTAGTGCCACTCGATGCAACCTCATGATGCAATCGCACTAGAATCGCTCACTCACACAATCGAATGATCACTATCAAGCATATGTGTGATGGAGGGCTCCCAAGCACTCATAAGCATGGACACTAAGTCCCTTGAGGTGCTCCTACCCAGCCATGGCCGAAGGCCACTTCTATTTATAGCCCCAAGGGCTAAACTAGCCGTTACCCCTTCACTGGGCAACGGTCGGGCCGACTGGACGCTCCGGTCGTGTTGACCGGACGCTAGACCTCAGCGTCCGGTCGCTCGTAGACGACCACGTGTCCCGATTCCAACGGTCACTTGACCTGACCGGACACAGCAACTATAACTGACCGGACGCTGGACCCTCAGCGTCCGGTCGTTTCCAGTAAGCTCCTGAGCATGACCGGACGCGTTCAGTCGAACACGATCGGACGCAGCCAACGTCCGGTCACTCTCCAGCTACTGCGTCACCGTACGTCAGCCTGACCGGACACAGCCTTCCAGCGTCCGGTGCATTCAGATCCAGTGTCCGGTCATCTTCTCCATTCTCTTCACCCTTGCTCAAGTGTGCTAACCACAAGAATTTGCATCCGGCGCAATAGAAAATAGGCATTCCATTTTCCCGAAAGCGCCGAATCCCGCCTCGCAAGCTCGGCGGGAGGGAGAGAGGGACCCAAACCCATCTCAACCCTGCAAACACCACCTCCTTTGTAAATGTGCCAACACCATCAAGTGTACACCACCATGTGTATGTGTGTTAGCATTTTCACAATCATTTCCCAAAGGATGTTAGCCACTCAACTTGCCACGCCACTCGATCCTAGCGACAATGCAAAGTTAGATCACTCGAGTGGCACTAGATGACCGATATGCAAACAAGTTTGCCCCTCTTGATAGTACGGCCATCTATCCTAAACCCGGTCATAAACTTCTCTACACACCTATGACCGGTGAAATGAAATGCCCTAGGTTATACCTTTGCCTTGCGCATTCTATTCCATCTCCTTCAATGTCGATGCAACACATGCACCAACACGATCAACAATGATATGATCCACTTCATATCATCACATGATCATATTGGTTCATCGATCTTGACTCTACTTGCTCTTCACCGTTGCCATCGTCCATCAGCGCCAAGTCTTGCTCAAGCTTCACCGCCACGTGGTCCATCACTCCACAGCCTTCGACTTGCCCTTCACGCTTGCAACCGGTCCATCAAGCCAAGTCTTGTCTTGATTTTCTCCACCTTGATCACATGACTCAATGTCATGTCTCATGTGCATTTAGGCTCCTTCATCATCACATGTGTGAGCTTCGCAACATCTCCAAGCCATTTTCACCTCCATGGCATATGTTGCTCACACACATGTACCTGTGGACTAATCACCTATGTATCTCACATAAACACAATTAGTCCACCTAGGTTGTCACTCAATTACCAAAACCAAACAAGGACCTTTCACCACTGTGTCGGATCAAGGTATGGCTCGAAGCTCATCTCCCAAATACTAACGGTGTTCGAACGGAGATACAAGGGTGACATATATGGTAGATCCTCATAGTTGTACCCGCAAACCCTGTAGGTCATGATCATATGAGAGCAAGGGGCATGCATGATCTAAGGGACATTGCAACTGCACTCTACCTTTTCAAGATCAACTCGGTAGTTTTGTCCACCATAACGTTTGCCGCCCAAGCTTATGCCACCCTTGCCCTGTACACTAAAGATATGGCAGCGGGTCCATAAGGCTCGGCGGTGTGCTGCTTGGCCAATTATTCTGCCTCCTTCAAATGTTTGGCTCCAGCCTTTCTAAAATGCCCCTGCTCAGCTATATTCCTCTGTGCAAGTTCCCACCTCTTCACAAAATATTCATTGCACTTACGAAATGAGAACTCAACAATTCCAAACACAGGCAACGATTGAACTCCAGTGAATACATAGTTGAAGGACTCTGAGGAGTTAGTGGTCATGATGTCATACCTAAAACCCCCCTCGTCATATGCTAACGCCCACTGAGCCTTCTGTTCCATCTGCGCCTCTAACCAGGACTTTTCCGCTGCATTTACCATCTTGTTTAGTTCTCTCTTTGTCTCCTTGAACTAGTGCTCTATATGTACACAACATAGAGCCTTTACCTTGTCACATACCTCCTGCTTTCGCTGACACCGCCAGAAATTAGCGGCAAAGTGTCTCATGCACCATCTATGTACTAGAGGCGGGAACCCATCTATATGCTCAGCTGCAGCATTAAGAAGCCCTGTGTGACGGTCCGAGATCAAACATATAGTGCGAGTTGGGCCAAGCACTTGCACACGTAGAAGCCGCATGAACCATGATCACGATTCATTGTTCTCTCCCTCTACCAAAGCAAAAGCCATGGGTACTATCTAGTCCTCAGAATCAACAGTAGTAACCATCATCAAGGTGCCCATGTACTTTCTTGTTAGGAAAGTGCCATCAACAAATACGACTGGCCGACAAAACGGGAATGCATGTTCCGTTTGTACGAACAACCAGAACACACTATAGAGGACATGCCTCAATGGGTCCCAAAAAAACATCCCTCCGGTGTCCACAACCCATTTCAAGCCAGGGTTGTAGTAATGCATTGCACATAAGATGCGGCGCACCCTGTTGTATGCTTCCTCTCAAGTATCCCATCGAATCGCTAGAGCAATTTGCTTAGCACATCAAGCCTTTCTGTACGTCACATCGTACCTAACGAATCTAGATATGGACTGTTGTAAAGAAGACACCGAGATGTCATTATTATCATCAACGAGCCCCAATATATGACGGGTAAGGTAACGTGCAGTGAGCTGATGATGATTTTCCTTTCTCCTATTATCTAGGCAAGTGTGGGGTTCGACAACTTTAGTTATCCTCTACTTGCCATCACTCTGTCTCTTTCATGCATTTAACCTCCACATACAACCGTTTTTGCATATCACGTGGTACGTCAACTCCTGGTCCAAATGAGTGACGGTGTACGGCCTATGATGGTACACAACATAGTCCAAAAGGAAAAGTTTCATCTCTGACATTGTGTTGAATATCATCCCCTTCCTAAAGGTTTCTTTCTCATGGTTATACAATGAATTCCTACATATCTGGAGACCGGTGTCACAAACTACCATATCTATTATGCTGACATCCCTATAGTTCAGAACGCCCATGAAAGGTACATTCTTTGACCTTAGTTGCTCAAGCTCAGTCGCTATGTAAGGTGGTGGTGGAACATACTGCTGCGCTTCGCTAATTCTAGCCCATGAATCATAGGGGGTATCATCTGCAGCCAAATCTGTGACTAGTCTACCCTGAGCCTGGACACCATGCAAAACCTTAGTTGGTACTGGTAATGGCATAGTATAAATCGGTACTAGCATGGCATCAACCGGTGTTGGCATAACATCTGTACCTCCTTGGTCATCATCAGAATCGTCTGAATCACTGCTAACTACATCACCGATCCTGTCCTCCTCCTCCTGCTCCTCCTCTTCCCATTCAAAATCATTCACATCGAAGTCATTACTTATACAACCTACTGCAGTTAAATGAAACTGCTTCTGGGTCAACTGACCATCCAAATCCATGTTACCCTAACTTGCTTCCCCTTCGACCCTCAATTCTTGCTCATTGCCTCCAACACCGTCAATGGATAGGTTGTCCTGAACACCCTGCATCATGTACTCATTCTCCACCACCACCTCAGCCATGTGCATATTAGAACCTTGGAGAACCCTAGTGTAGCGGGACCAGTGAGCAGGGCCGCGCAAGGGCATGAGGACATAGTGTGCCCTAGTCTTCCCAGTATCAAACCTCCCCTTCAGTGTGAAATCATCGCTAAACTTTGCATTCAAACGGACACAAAGGTCGTTGAAGCTAGGAGGTTCATCAAACCATTCCAATTCTTCTTCCATATCCTCAAACATACCATCCTCTCTCCTAACACTTCCTCTATACAAAACTCTAACACAACAATCCATCTGCAAAAGCATTTCAAGAAACTTCATCAAGTCGTCGAAATCGTCGTACGCAATATCCATAGTAATATTAATATATATTTTAACTATAACTATACTAACTAATCTAATATTAACATCTATACAAGGCCAAATACAACAACTAATTAGACTAAATCCAATATATAACTAGACTCAATAAATATACTAACTAAACTACCTAACTTTACTGTCTATACTAACTTACTATATTACCTATACTAACTAAACTAACTAACTTTACTAACTATACTTTAATAATTTTACTAACTTTATTAGGGGAGTACCGTGCTCGGCGGTGGGCTGGCTGGCGCGGGTGGACGCGGCCGCGGCGGCCTTGCTGCGCTGCTTGGGCAACGGCGGCTGCTCGGCCACTGGCGTTCGTAGGCCGCGGCGGGGGTTTTATTCGGCTCTGTCACGCCACGGATCAGGACGCGGCAGGCCTTGCTCCGTCAGCGGTCGGCGATTCCGGTTGCCGCCACGTCAGCCCTCTGTCACGCCACCATGCATGGCGCGGCACAGGCATTTGGCCACGCTAGGGCAATAGGTGCGGCCTAAAATATTAGTTTAAAAAAAACTCAATCGTATTAGATTTAAAATTAGTTTCTAAAGTGTTAAAATAAAAAAAAACACCTTGGGCGGCTGCGACACAAGGCAAGCTCGGACATGACTGCCAGTGGGTGGATGAGCTTGGCCAGCTTCCCTTGACGTGGAGCTCGTGAGTCAATTTCTCATCGTGTAGACATGCACTTTATTTTAGTTTGTTTGCATAACATCTCATTGTGTATAAGATCTGGACTTTATTTTCGACTCTATATGATCTTCCATGGACCGAATGATGATCTAGGGTGAGGTACATCAACAATTTTCCTGTCTAAGTAAGATGTTTACCTCTGATCTACGTTTTAGACAGGCATTGTGTTTTCGGACCCTTCCAAGAAATAAATACGTCCTAGACCTTTTTTTATCTTTCATTTGCAAACAGAGTACGGTAGCATTACAAGTTCAATTTGCATAATTTGTTTGGGGAGTTAATTGCTTTTTCTTTTCCTGCATTGGTGAAAGACATGTACATTTCACCTAGTCTGGCTCTCTCAGATATTATCAACACAATTAGAAACTCAAATAATCAATGATCCTGTTATTTCATTATAATGAACATGCATGTAAGGACACAGGGTCTCACTGAAGGGGATTCTGATCGTTTTGATGAGTGTATCTACTATATCCCACGAGCGGACCCAGAGCCGGGCGACCCTGGGCGCCTGCCCGGGCTCTGCTCAGTGCACCACCGCTGCAGCCTGCACTGTACGTGTCAGCACACTGCACACTCGATTCAGCTTCTTCTCATCAAAAGTCTCACGGAGTGATAGTCATGCAGCGCAAACTCAGACACCATGCATGTAGCTAGTTGCTAGTACTAATTAATAATTGACTTTGTGCTTAATAATTAAGTTATCATTATTGGTCAGTTTCAGAACTCAAGACTAAAAAATGCAGCCAGCCTATACCTACGAGCTTACATAATATATATTGGGAATTTTTTTTAGCAATTCAACGTATAATTAATTTTAGTTTCATAGGGCATGTTTATCTATTTTCTAGCTACAAATTGCCACCATTTATGACTCTCATAATCTATTCTTTATAAACTCTGCTATATGATGATTTAGGACTTGTTTGAATGCTCTATTCACCTCAATCCACGTGTGTTAATCCACCCCAACACACATGGATTAAGGTAGATACATAAACATCCAAACAAGGCCTTATGGAATACCATGTTTTTTTTTCTTAATTTAAGTATGTAAAACCTTAGTTCTTTGAGTACAGTTAAATATCTATTTATACCTATTATTCATAATATATATATGCTTAAATTTACATGTAATTATCATATGCTGCTATTGGAACTTAGGTCCGCAATACCACCCGCTATCCGCGATCTAGTACCTCGACACCAATCCGCTACCAACTCACTATACGTTATTTAGTACCTTGATATTCGCCTAGGCTCTATAAAATTTCTGGGTCCACCACTGAATAGGAGAACCCCATAAGCAGATTTTTCAAGCTTCTCAGCGTGCCACGTCATTACGTATTACTCCCTCCTTTCAGTTTTCAGAAACCATCTACACATTACGGCGCTGGCGCGGCTTTTTCTCAGGCAAATGCGTGCTTTACTTTGCATGGCTGCATGCAGCGTTAATGCATTTTCCATCTGCTCACATTCCGCATTGCTTCCCTCCTATTTTTAGGCTGCATGCAAAACCAGTTCGTTGGCATTCCTCCACTTTCCCTTGCCAGGCGTTAGCGTCTTGGTCTTCATGAAGCGTTAATGTACGAGGATTATAAGTATTTGGACCCGCCACAAACTCTTCCGAGTGAAATCCCTGCCGCAAATTATCATATGCCTTTTCTCTGTCCCAGCACCACAAATCTCTTCACCTTCCATGCCCCATGCATGATCTCCAATACAGCCACAAATGCACTTGCAAACCGACGATACATATAGCCGCGGCCAGCTTCATATTTAAACCCAATGCATCCGCCTGCTCACATTGCCATCTCTGGCATCGGCCTCCACTCTGGTGAGTGGCTATCCATTGATCTGGCCTTCAATTGTAGCCAATTTGGCACCATCGTCCATGACTCCATGTCAAGCAAGCTTGGGAGTTCTCTATCCTATTATTGTGTAACTGTAATGCAACACCATACTGTCCATTTTCACCAATTCTCAAAGGTGAGAGTTCCCTGCATTCATAAATGTGTATATATTTTATCATGCTACTACTAATAGTTACTCTGCAAGAGTTTGATCTTTTGTTTGTTTGGCACATCCTATCCTAATTGCTTTGTTTTCCAACATCACCGGCATATTTAGGATGTGATTTGTTTTCAGTCGCCATTCAACATGCCGTACCAATCTCTTTCATATATAGCAGGAATATTTTATGGGATTTGTTATGACTCCACTGCTACTTTCACTTTGCTGGCTCAGGCCTCATATTTCTCCAGTCAAATGGAACTACTAATGCCAATGCAAGCAAGCAAACGGAACTACTAACGCCAACTTTAACTTATGTGTTGTACTGCACACAATGTATAGATTCTCATTTATATCAGTTTTGTGCACGCAAATGAATGAAAATGCAAAATATAGTTTGCATGAATGCTCAAACATTAAACATTTATCTTTGATCCTCCCAAATTTCTTGGCATTAATTTACGTGCATCCATCATGATTGTTTTGTGGATTCATCTACCTTTTTTCTAATATATCACCAAATCCAAGCTCAAATAAAACGTGCGTATGTTTATTTCATGATTTCACTATTTCTTATCACATAGAACTTTCTCCTATATGATACTCAAAATTCCCGTAGCAACGAGCGGGTTATCATCTAGTTCCATCATAAGGTAATGATCAATGCCTTGGTGGAATAGAAGATTGTTATTGCAGATACTACATTTGAATATATTATATATTGTTAGATTGCCGTACAATGAGCAGTAATATTCTCCACGAAAGATCAAGCTAGAACCAAGCTGGAAAACTCGATTGACTAGCAGGATTATTCATTGACATTATATTAAAACTGTCTTGGGTCCTATGTTGGATTATTTGTAAAAATTAATTATTCGACTTTGAAATCTTGAAATATATGAAGATGCCTTATCTTGGTGTAATGACCTAATATATCATTCAGATTTCCCGCTGATGTTCTTTGGCTATTATTTATGTTGACAAAGTTACCTCCAGTTCTATATGCTTCACATTTAACCACTGTTGTCAATGTATGTTCCTTTTTGTTTGAGGGATTGTCGGTGTGTGTCCTTATCGTCGAGACGCAGCGCCACCGTCCACACGCAGCGCCAGTTTCACAAGACTCCACGCCGCTCGTGCTTCCCTCCTCCGTCCGACGCTGTGCTAACCCCAATTTCCTCCGTACGGTCACCGCTGTCGCATTTTCCGACGAAGTCGCTGCATCAGTGCAACCTCGGCTGTCCCCCGCCTTGTTCTTCTTAAATGCCGGCTTGCATCCACACACCTCCGGTCCTCCGCTGCTTGTACGGCCTATGGTGATACACAGCATAGTCCTGAAGGAAGAGCTTCATCTCTGACATTGTATTGAATATCATCCCCTTTCTTAGGGTTTATTTCTCATGGTCATACAATGATTTCCTACACATCTGGAGACCGGTGTCATAAACTGCCATATCCGTCATGCTGGCATCCCTATAGTTCGGAACGCCCCTGAAAGATACGTTCATCGACCTTAGTTGCTCAAGCTCAGTCGCTGTGTAAGGTGGTGGTGGAACATACTGCTGTGCTTCGCTAATTCTGCCTCATGAATCATAGGGGGTATCATCTGCTAGCAAATCTATGACTAGTCTACTCTGAGCCTGGATAACATACAAAATCTCAGTTGGTACTGATAATGGCATACCATGATCAGGTACTGGCATGGCATCAATCGGTGTGGGCATAGCATGTCTATCTCTCTGGTCACCATCTGAATCGTCCGAATCACTGCTAACTACATCACCGATCCTGTCCTCCTCCTGCTCCTCCTCTTCTAGTTTGAACTCGTTCACATCAAAATCATTGCTTATACAACCTACTTGACTTGAATGAAACTGCTTCTACGTCAACTGACCGTCTAAATCCATATTATCCTGAGCTGCTTCCCCTTCGACCTCCAATTATTGCTCATTGCCTCCAACACCGTCAATGGACGGCCCATCCTGGACACCCTGCATCCTATACCCATTCTCCACCACACCTCAGTCATGGACACATTGGAACCTTGGAGCACCCTAGTATAGCGGGATCAGTGAGCAGTATCGCGTAAGGGCATGAGGACATAGTGTGCCCTAATCTTCCTAGTATCAAACCTCCCCTTTAGTGTGAAATCACCGCCAAACTTTACATTCAAACGGACACAAAGGTCGTTGAAGCTAGGAGGTTCATCAAACCATTCCAATTATTCTTTCATATCCTCAAACATACCATCTTCTCTTCTAACGCTTTCTCCGTACAAAACTCTAACACAACAATCCATCTACAAAAGCATTTCAAGAAACCTCATCAATTCATCGAAATCGTCGTACGTAATGTCTATAGTAATATTAATACATATTCTAACTATAACTATACTAACTAATCTAATATTAATATCTATACAAGGCTAACTACAACAACTAATGTATAACTAGACTCACTAACTATACTAACTAACTTTACTATCTATACTAACTTACTATATTGCCTATACTAACTAAACTAACTATACTTTACTAATTATACTAACTTTATTTATGTTACTAACTTACTATACTAACAATGTCGATTCAATCAAGTTCTTTGAGATGGTTCCCCAACTATTAATATGTTTCCTATGGTAATTTCTGTTGGTCTTTTGTAATAATAAATATAAATATTTCTTTCGTCTCAGTCCAAGACTCCCATGAGATGCTACGGGCTTATGCTGGGAATCTGGTCGTTTTGTTGGTCTTTTATAATAATAAATATAGATATTTCTTTCGTCTCAGTCCAAGATTCACATGAGATGCACGGGCTTATGCTGGGAATTCTGGTTCCTGAAAGTTCAAGTGATATCTACCTAATATTTCTTCCCATTGATCAGCACCATAAGTATTTAGGTCTTTATAATGATAAATTTGGTCCTTCTGTGTATAGTCAGTTTTCTTTCTGATGTTATATCTACTTAATACTACTACTCTATT
Organism: Miscanthus floridulus; assembly: GCF_019320115.1. Lineage (NCBI taxonomy): Eukaryota > Viridiplantae > Streptophyta > Magnoliopsida > Poales > Poaceae > Miscanthus > Miscanthus floridulus. Next base: position 123,520,524 of record NC_089583.1, read on the forward strand.
CATAATGAACAAGCAATACATCAAGTTCCATTTATCAGCACCATAAGTAGTTAGTACAATCTCACTGCTTATTTTTTTTTAGAACAGAACCCATTGTTGCAAATCATGATTTCATTTGTCTCATTGGTGGTTGGCTGTCCTGTAGTATGACATGCTTGCTTTACTTCCTTTGTGACACATTAGGATTTTGTTTCTTCCAATCAGATGGATATGTAAACACGAATGTTGCAAACTATCGCATGAAATAGCTGGTCTAACATTCACTTGCTTTCCAGGATGATGACACTAATTTTCACATGGATTTAATAGCTGGGCTTGCAAACATGCGCGCAAGGAACTACAGCATTCCTGAGGTTGACAAGTTGAAGGCTAAGTTCATCGCTGGAAGGATCATCCCGGCCATCGCAACTTCAACAGCCATGGCCACAGGTCTCGTGTGCCTGGAGCTATACAAGGTCATTGCTGGGGAGCACCCCATCGAGGACTACCGCAACACATTTGCCAACCTAGCTCTACCGCTGTTCTCAATGGCCGAACCAGTTCCGGCAAAGGTTATGAAGCATCAAGATCTGAGCTGGACCGTATGGGACCGCTGGACTATCAAGGGCAACTTGACTATCGCTGAACTCCTGCAGTGGTTCAGTGACAAGGGCCTCAGCGCTTACAGCATGTCCTGCGGCACTTCTCTGCTGTACAACAGCATGTTCACGAGGCACAAGGAGAGGCTGCAGAAGAAGGTTGTTGATGTCGCCAGGGAGGTGGCAAAGGTGGAGGTTCCTGAATACCGGAAGCACATAGATGTCGTGGTAGCATGCGAGGATGATGATGGGAATGACATTGACATTCCTCTCGTCTCGGTTTACTTCCGCTAGTCTGCATCTGAGGCCAGGCCGTAGGAAGATTACTGCATTCAAAAATCGTCTCTAGCCCACTCTAGTGGTGTCACAGCCTAGATAACTAATCACCGTCACCGGTGTTAGGAATAGTTGGTTTGCGCCACCTTGCGGCGATGGTAGCCTCGGCCTCTCTCCTCTGGTATCTGATTAAGTACTCTATTTAGCATCCGTTATATGATGTGCTGCTCATCTAATTGGTTTGGTGTGATTATTAAGGTACACACACTGGTTAAAGTTAACGACAGGTAACTTGAATTTGTTTCTGTTCTTTTGCCTGCTTATTACTATTTGTCGATTCGATTTAGAAAACTGTGGCTGATGCTGACGTTTGCAACTGGGAACTTGTTAGTGTGTCTGTGATACTGGCCTAACGATTGTTGTTGTGGTGTGGAGATAGGATACCGCAAAGGTTGTTTCCTTCTTTTTCTTTTTCTTAAAAAAACTAAGGGTGGTTCTGTTGCTACATGCTTTGGCTGGAAGCCTGGAATGGAAACGCTGCTCCTTTCATTTACAGTATAAGCAGGTTGGTAGATTTGTATAATGAGTGCAGGTAAGTTCATGCTTGATTTATTAATGATACTTATATGCACCATAATTATTAGTACAATTTGTTATATATTATCAAACTTAAAAAGTTTAACACATCTGAATATGTAGTTATTTTAGGATGAAAACAGTACTCCGTTAATTACTCTAGATATTTCTTACAATGGCCTCTTTCCAGCAGTGATGTTTTGCCTGGTTTTAGACTAAGTGTTATTGAGGCTCTATAACCACAGACTACTAGCTGCAGCCCTTTCGCAGTAGAGTCTGCAAATGACTAGCTACAATAATTAAAAAGTGCACAGATCTAGTGAGATTTCAATTTGGAAGACTAGTCGATCTCATTTAATTCCACCCTAGAATTGTTAGTTAACTTCGGGGTGGGTCCATTGCATTGCATTACCGACATAGTACTACTTACTTAAGATCCAAATGATGAATGGAGAATACGGTTGCTAGTCATGGTCAACGGTTGAGGCGTCTAGCGTTCTAAATTTATTGCTGCGCCATATCGCTTTCGTGGCATTTCATGAGAAGCAAAAGCAGCGATCTTCTTCTGGACCTTAATTACTGCTCTTTCCGTGTGAAAAAGGATGTAACTACAAAAAAATTTACTAAGTCAAAATAGCTTAAATTTGATCAAATTTGTAAGGAAGAATATAAACATTTATGTCTCCAACTAGATTTTACTCAAAATATATTTCATAATTAATTTAATGATATTTATTTTGTATAAAAAATATCAGTGCTTTTTTTATGTAGCTTTAATCAAGCTTTAGGTCGTTTGCCTTCTCAAAAAATGAAATTTACCTCCTGTGAACAAGAGAGTACACCATCCAACATGTACCATCCTCGAATTTGTGCATCATATTATTTATTTTTAACTAAACAATCTTAATACGGAGTACCTTCTGTTGAGCCCATCATTTTGTGTAACTACACAAGAATTATAAGAGGATAGGACGGAGGGCCTCGGTGCAAATATCTTCCTTTGCGCCACCAGATCCACAAGAAAATGAATGTGAGGACACGCGAGAAAATACTACTAGAAACAAAGAAAAATGCGATAGCTGCCAAGCTGTGCGGTCGCTTTCTTCTTCCTTCGTTTGGCCGCGTCCAAGCTGCTGCCTTTTGTTCCCCTCTCCAGTCCTCAAAAAAATCAAAATAAAAAATTGCAGCCTTTTCACGTTTTTGTTTTTTTTTCCTTCCCTACCCCTACCAATGGAAAGGAAAGGAAGGACTAAAGGAGGCTAGGGCGCTAGGCGCATTCACGCGTTTGCCCTGTCCCCTCCTCTTCTTGCTCCTCCCTCACCTGTCGCCGACTCGCCGTTGCCAGATGGAGCCTCCTTTGCTGCTCAGGATTCTCCTGCCGCTGGCTTCTCTTTCTTGGCTGCTGCTGCTGCTGCTCGCCCGCGGTAGTGCAGGTCGGTGCCCTCAGATTTTGGTTTCCCCTTTGTTACTAGCCTGCCTTGTTTTTGTTTTGTTTCCACTGATGCTGACTGCCCTCATGAATTGGATTGATTTGGGCTGCGCAGCGACTGGAGTTCTAGGAGGAATCGGTGCCGACGAGGACGAGTGGAGCAGGCAGCCCGCTGCTGCTGCTGCTCATCTCATTTTTGGGTGAGTGAGTGGTTGGTGACAATTGCTTTTCTTTTTGTTCTTCGCAGAAACAATATGCTTTCTATTTCTAGCAGCTTGGCCATTCATAATTTTATTTGGACAACTAGTAGACATGGAATTGAAAGAGTATGCATGTTTACCTGCTGATTGTTGCTATAGCTACAGCGTATTGGCATGAACTATTTGGATGCTACTGCGCTAGAGCTTAAGAGCTGATTAAATGCCAGATTATCAATCGACGGGTTGGGTTGGTGAGGCACACATGAGGGGTATACTTTGATTTCCTCTCTAATCGAAGAAGCGTCATAACAGTAGTATCAGCAAATTTGCTACTTTTTCGAGAATTTGCCTACAAAGCGGCGTGAATTCATCATGTGCTTGAGTTTGGCACACCGTTTATATGATGATACGGAGTATCATCTATTGCGTACAATAGATTAGACTAGCATTGGCAATATACGGTTGTGAAGTTACATCTCTGCGAGGGTTTTCAACTCCATTTCACCAAATTCTGTTTTGCATTCTTCTCTTGACTTTTGTTTTCAAGCAATTATTTTTCTTCTTGTACCAGAAACTCCAGAAATGTGCAAGCTAGAAGATTGCTGCAGAGTGGTAAAAACGAGCATCCCCAACCACCTACACATGCTCCTCGTCCTAATCCTGTTCAGAAGAAGCCAAAGACAAATGAGCGCCTGCACAGACCAGAACATCATCAACATAAAATGCATGCTCCATCACCCTCACCTTTTAGTTCTCCGCCTAAAGCCTTGCCATCACCATCTGCTTCTGCACCTCCAATATCTTTTTCAGGATCTCATCATCCATTGGCAGCCCCTAGCCCTTCACCTTCCATCTCTCCACCACATAAACATTCCTCGAGAAAGTATAGTTTGGTCGCTGCAGGGGGTGCAGTCTTTGTTGTCATGGCTGCAGCTTCTGTTATGTACTGTCGAGTTAAGAAGGTGGGCACTGTGAGGCCATGGGCCACAGGGTTAAGCGGGCAACTCCAACGAGCATTCGTAACAGGTAATTTCTTTCTGTTTTGTGTGCATTCCTTATGCTTTTCTATTTCAGTTTGAACTTAAACCATGGCACGATACTCATGTTCCAGGTGTACCTGCGTTGAAACGATCCGAGCTGGAAGCAGCCTGTGAGGACTTTAGCAACATAGTTGGTTCTACGCCTAGCTGCATGCTGTACAAGGGGACATTATCGAGTGGAGTTGAAATAGCAGTTGTGTCAAGCTCAGTAACATCCGTGAAGGATTGGTCAAAAGAATGTGAATCCCACTACAGGAAGAAGGTAGCATGCTACTTACCTCATCTATTCTGTGGTTATAAAAAAAAGACTGGAGTGTATTTTTGCAGAATCCACACTTATAACTGAATCTCCATTGCTTGATCAGATCACAAGTTTATCCAAAGTTAGCCACAAGAATTTCATGAATCTACTTGGCTATTGCGAGGAAGATACTCCTTTTACCAGAGCAATGGTTTTTGAATATGCTCCAAATGGAACGCTTTTTGAGCATCTCCATGGTAAGTGACTTCCAGAAACATCAAAACTTTGTCCACAGCAGTGCGTTCATTCGCCATAAACTAGGCAATATGATTTCAGTTATCTGGATCTCGTATTTTTGGTTGAAAATATATCACGTACTCCAGTACACCTGACAACATGTTTGATTGCATCGCAGTTAGAGAAGCTGATAACCTGGACTGGGCGACACGGCTGAGGATATCGATGGGGATAGCTTACTGTCTGGAGCACATGCACCAGCTGAATCCACCTGTTGTGCCAAGGAACTTTGACTCAAACACTATATACCTCACTGATGACTTTGCTGCAAAGGTCTCAGACCTTGATTTCTGGAGCGACACTGCCACCAAGGGATCTGATTCCAGTTCAACCACTGACGATGAGTTCTCAGTTTCAGACATAGATGTCATGGTACATCAGTATGGCATGCTATTGCTGGAGATACTAACTGGAAAAGTTGCCTACTCCGAAGAGGAAGATGGGGTTTCACTGGAACAGTTGGCATCTCGCTACTTCGATGGTAACATGCTCCTTGCGGAGCTGATTGACCCGAGCCTCGGTTCGTTCCCTCAAGAAGCCGCGCACGCAATGTGTGAGGTCGCAAGGTCTTGTGTGGACCCAGACCCGAAGAAGAGACCAACGATGGTACAGGTGGCTGCTAGGATGAAGGAGATCACCATGCTGGGACCTGAGGGAGCGACTCCAAAGGTGTCGCCGCTGTGGTGGGCAGAGCTAGAGATCATGTCCTCTGAAGCTAGCTGATGAATGGTGAAACAAACCACCATCTGGATGCAGCGATTCATTCTCAGTCTCCTCCCGCTGTGATTGGAAAAATTCTTTGGTTTGTTGTGTTGTGGTTGCGGAGCCTGAAGAGTTAAATTACCTGTGGTTTTTCTTTTGCTTTTTTCTTGGTAGCATTGTATATGTGTATATATCATCAGCAGCAGCAGCAGCGCTTCATCAGACTAACAGTAAAAGTGAGAAAGCAGCAAAAAGGGAAAAGTCTGTCTTCCAATATACTACTCCTTCAGTCATTCCAACTTTCTTGGAACAAGCGCCCTATTAATATTTCATGAGGATTTTTTCCTCCACCCTCCTGATGATGAGATTGAAATCCCCTCCAACTACAACAAGCATCTCACCATTTAAGATTTCAACCACTCAATTGTAGTGGCATCTGCTGTATTTCCTTCTTCTACATAATTCTCAAGCACTATATTATGTACATCCCAAAGCAATTTTGACCAATTAATAATAAACATAAGTAAATATATTCGTATATATTTCGGGTGCCGTCCAAGGTGTCTGTCTTTGCTATGAAAGCCGCCAACAATGGCCTGCCGACCCGGGTCAATAAGAAATATCGTCACCTTGCACAGCAGGATGTTTGTCAACTATGTGGATCAAATGAAGATGTCTTTCATGCTCTCCTGGTCTGTCCGCATGCTGTGGCACTCCGTCAGGCAATGTGGGACCATTGGTCTTTGCCTCTGGAAGAACTTATCAAGACAGGGCCGGATTGGCTGCTTATGCTTGTGCTAAACAACTCTCTGGAAGTTCTGGCGAATTTATCTATGCTTTCTTGGCATACCTGGAGCATTCGTAATAAGGTGATACATGAGGGTGCTTCTCCTTTCATTGCTAGTTCAGTTATCTTTCTTACTCGCTATATGCAGTCACTGTTGATCGTACGACAACAAGGCGATTATGCAGATTTGAAAGGAAAGCGTGCCTTGGAGCCTGCAGGGCGTTCCAGTGCAAAGGTTTCAGTTGTTCACGGGACTGTTCGATGGAGAGGGCCGCCTTAGGGGACTCTAAAAATTAATGTGGATGCTGCTTTCAACCAACTGTCAGGAGACACCGCGGTGGGAGTGGTGATTCGAGACTGGGAGGGTTCCCTAAAACTAACTGCATGGCGAGTAATTTCTCATTGCAGGGACGCTGAGGAAGCAGAGGCCAGAGCATGTTTGGAGGGCGTCCGTTTGGCTCTCCGATGGCCTAACATCCCGACGATTCTTGAATCGGATTGTCATTCGGTGGTTACCAAGCTTTGCTCCAAAGGACAGGGTCGCTCTTCTATATGGCCAATCATCGAGGAGGCGCGGGAAGTTGGTGGCCAGCTAAGGAGTCTGGCGATCAAGATTAGCATAGTCCAGAATAATTTGGCGTATGAGTTGGCGCAATTTGCCAAAGTCTAGGGAGTGTCAGTGTTTTTTTGCTTGTTTTCCTGAGTGGGTTTCCTCACTTTCTTGTAAGGATGTTACTTGAGTTTTAATAAAAAAAATTACCTTTTCACAAAAAAAAAATCATATATTTTTTTAAGGTAAAGCCAGGAGCTCTATGAAAAAAAAATAATATATGGAATTAAGTAGGAAAAGAGGTTTATGTACACATGGCAACCGCTATGCCGAACACATGGTCCTGGGACCAGAGTAGAAAAAAATTCCAAACTCCACTAATTTGTTTGCCCACCCATTGCCATCACCCTATGTCTCTCTCTGCACTATGTCCTCTTTGGTCATGGAGGCAACTTGTTGCGCCGTCTTGTGCACGTTTTGAAAGATCCTCCTATTCCTTTGCTTCAAGGTTCCACATGATGTATATGCAAACTCCATTGAAGCGTCTGCGTTCTTGTTTTGGCACCTTGTTTGCCGTATGCTCCCACCAGGTGGCAGGGTCTTGCTGAGGCAGCTGCAAAACGAAATTCTCCCAAGACAGCACTTGATCCCAAACAGCACCTGCAAAGGGGCATGACAGTGAGAGGTTTAGTCCAGTCTCCAGAGGACCCTTACAAAGGGCACAATGATCCTGGTCCGTAGATTGTCTACTGTTAGGATTTTGTCATGCAGTAGGATAGGCGTGAATATTGCATTTATTCTCCGGTTTTGCTTTCCAAATGAGGTCACGTTGGAATTTTTGATGCGAACATCTGAACTGCACTCTGTATGCCGAGCGCGTGGAATACAGCCCGTCAGCTGTCCACTTCCAAGTCAATGATGGATGGGACCAGGATCATCCTTGATTTCCTTCCCACGCCGGGCCGGCCGCGCTTAATTTGCTCGGTCGTCCCTTAGCTTCTCCGATCCATCCTATAGATAGAAAACCAAATCTATCCATGCATGCATGTATCCGTCTGCATCTCGTTCGGATCGAGCGAGGTGACCCCTTACTCCGATCCATCCATCAGCTACTCTCCGATCCATCGCTTTCGATCGTTTCCATGGACACCAGCGGCATCGGGTCCGTGGACGGGCACAGGCCCGCGGCGAACGGCGCGGTGGCCTGCCCTGCATCCGGCGTTCCGGGCTGCATCAAATCATGTCGTCGGCGTCCACCGGCGGGGCGCCTCCTCCTAGGGACGCGACGCTGGGCCGGCACATTGCGCGGCGCCTGGTGCAGGTGGGCGTGAGCGACGTGTTCGCCGTGCCGGGGGACTTCAACCTGACGCTGCTGGACCACCTGATCGCGGAGCCCGGCCTCCGCGTCGTCGGCTGCTGCAACGAGCTCAACGCCGGGTACGCCGCCGACGGGTACGCGCACGCCCGCGGCGTGGGCGCCTGCGCCGTCACCTTCACCGTGGGCGGGCTCAGCGTGCTCAACGCCATCGCCGGCGCCTACAGCTAGAACCTGCCCGTGGTGTGCGTGGTGGGCGGGCCCAACTCCAACGACTACGGCACCAACCGCATCCTCCACCACACCATCGGCCTCCCGGACTTCTCACAGGAGCTCCGGTGCTTCCAGGCCGTCACCTGCCACCAGGCCGTCGTCAACAACCTGGAGGACGCGCACGAGCAGATCGACAGGGCCATCTCCACGGCGCTCAGGGAGAGCAAGCCCGTGTACATCAGCGTCAGCTGCAACCTGCCGGGACTGCCGCACCCGACGTTCGCGACAGACCCAGTGCCATACTTCCTGGCGCCAAGGTCGGTCGGTCGTTGTTAATTGCATTGCGTTAATTTTTGCTCTTTGTTAATTAGTTGAGAATGAATGAAATCATTGCATAATTTGCATTGCATGCATGGGCTGCTGCAGGCCGAGCAATCTGATGGGTCTCGAGGCCACCATTGCGTTCCTCGACAAGGCCGTGAAGCCGGTGATGGTGGCCGGCCCCAAGATCCGCGTGCCCAAGGCCGGCGACGCCTTCGTGGAGCTGGCAGAGGCCAGCGGGTACGCCGTGGCGGCCATGCCGTCGGCCAAGGGCCTGGTGCCGGAGACGCTGCCCCGGTTCCTGGGCACCTACTGGGGCGCCGTGAGCACGGCCTTCTGCGCCGAGATCGTCGAGTCCACCGACGCCTACCTCTTCGCGGGCCCCATCTTCAACGACTACAGCTCCGTGGGCTACTCGTTCCTGCTCAAGAAGGACAAGGCGGTGGTGGTGCAGCCGGACCGCGTCACCGTCGGCAACGGCCCCACCTTCGGCTGCGTCATGATGAAGGACGTACTTCCTGTCGGCGCTGGCCAAGCGCGTGCGCGCCAACACCACCGCCTACGACAACTACCGGAGGATCTTCGTCCCCGACGGGCAGCCGCCCGAGTGCGAGCCCGGTGAGCCCCTCCGCGTCAACGTCCTCTTCAAGCACATCCAGAGGATGCTCACCGGCAACAGCGCCGTCATCGCGGAGACGGGGGACTCGTGGTTCAACTGCCAGAAGCTCGGGCTGCCAGACGGATGCGGGTACGTATAGTACGTCGTCTTCCCATTATGCATGCATCATCCGATCCACACACACACACACACACACATATATATATATATATATAGAGAGAGAGAGAGAGAGAGAGAGAGACTTGGCGCTCCATGCTGGCAACCATGGCAGGTACGAGTTCCAGATGCAGTACGGCTCCATCGGCTGGTCCGTGGGCGCGCTGCTCGGGTACGCCCAGGGCGCCCCGGACAAGCGCGTCATCGCCTGCATCGGCGACGGCAGCTTCCAGGTGACGGCGCAGGACGTGTCCACGATGCTCCGGTGCGAGCAGGGGAGCATCATCTTCCTCATCAACAACGGCGGCTACACCATCGAGGTGGAGATCCACGACGGGCCCTACAACGTCATCAAGAACGGGACTACACGGGCCTCGTCGACGCCATCCACAACGGCCAGGGGAGGTGCTGGACCGCCAGGGTGGCCACCGAGGAGGAGCTCACGGCCACCGTCGCCACGGCCACCACCGACGACAAAAAGGACTGCCTCTGCTTCGTCGAGGTGGTGGCGCACAAGGACGACACCAGCAAGGAGCTCCTGGAATGGGGCTCCAGAGTCTCCGCTGCAAACTCCAGGCCACCCAACCCGCAGTAGAAACATTTCAGGGCAGACATCATATATATCACTCCAATTAAGCTATCAACTCATCATGCGTGCATGTCTCTTCCTCTTCTTCCTAGATATATTGGAACTCTCATAATAAAGTCGATCGCGTTCTTTCATCATGCATGCATATATGATATATAAATACTCCTATAAGCGAAATATTGGCATTGCACTTGTGTACTCTAAACGAAACACAAATCCTGTTTGACGATCGTTGTTGGTGCCGAGCGAACGTGAGCCTCACCGCGGCAACACAAACCTGACTGCAAATCTTCTCTTTTTTTTTTATCGTTTTGGTGTTCTATCCGGTTGAAACGTGTCGTCCGCGTATTACAGTTTTTTTTTACCTTTTTCCTTTTTATTCTTTTTATAAATGCAAAAGTTTGTCCGAAATAAATTATGTAAAATAAAAAGTTATTAGATGACAAGAACTTATGTGTATAAGTTTGTTGCTCGTAAAAGTAATATACAAAAATTGCTCTAAAAATTTATGTTGAGGAATTGTTATGATAAAATGTCTACTGATAATTATAAATAAAAATTAGCTTATGAAAATAATGTAAAAAATGTCATGATAAGTTGTCTATAAAATTACTAAAACTATATCAAAAAAATTTATGATAAAACATAATGATGTTAAATTTGTCCTGCAAAATGTTATACTCAAAAGTTTTGTGTATAATTTTGTAATTTTTCTAAGAACTTACGGTGATAAGTTTTGTTCAGCGAAATATTATACATAAAAGTTATCAGAATTACTTCTTCACAGTTGCCTGAAATTTTGCAATAACATCAGTCACCCAGATCAGCTTAGCCCAACCACAACAGACACTCACCTGGCCCGGCAGAGACCAGCCCAGCTCTCTTGTTCCCTTCCTTCCTCCCGATCCTGACCCAATGGCAAGACTGCAGACCCAAGGGTAGCCAGTCCAAACCTCCCTTCCCTTGGACTCGCCGCGTCGCACGACTCGCACTCATCCCATCCACCGCCGCCGCCATGGCCGACGAGATCGACACGAGGCTGGCCTCCGCGGGCTCTCGGGTCCACCCCGTGCACGCTACGAAGGATGACGACGGGGAGGAGGGCGAGATCGCCGCCGACGCCCCCGCCCCGGCCCTCCCCACCGCGCACCCGCTTGAGCGCTTATGGACCTTGTGGTTCGACAACCCACAGGGCAAGAACAAGCAGGGCGTATGGGGGAGCTCCATCCGACGCATCCACAGGTTGAAGACGATTGCTGCACCGTTGGATCCTAATCCAACGGCTCTCACCGTCGCCCGATGGATATGCGGTGGTTAGGCGACTGTGTTTAAGACACACCCAAAAGTTATGTGCATAACTTTACAACTTTCTAAAAAAAATATGGTCATAAGTTTTGTCGACAAAAAGCAACATGCATAAAATTTATGAGTACACCTTTGTAACTTTCCAAAAAAAACAAAAAGTTATGATTTTTTTTGAAAATAAAAGTGATGGGCCTGGGATTACTTTTGTAACTTTCTAAAAAACAAGTGCCGAGAATATTCTTTTTCCCAAAAAAAGAAGAAGAAAAGCACAAGTGCCGAAAATATCCTAGTGGTCGTTTGCTGATTAGCTGACCTGCGAACAAAATATTGTTGGCAGAAAAAAAAGGAAAAACAAAATATTTTATATACTCCTCCTAAACGAAATACTGTTGGCAAGGGGAAAAAAAGAAAAGAAACGAAATAATGTTGGCAGAACTCTTGTTGGCAAGGAAAAACGAAATATTTTTGGCAGAAAAAACAACAACAATAACAACAACAAAGTCTTTAAGTCCCAAACAAGTTTGGTAGGCTAGAGTTAAAACCCAGCAGAAGCCATCAAGGTTCAGACACGTGAATGACTATTTTCTAAGCACTCCTATCTAAAGCTAAGTCTTTAAGTATATTCCATCCTTTCAAATATTATTTTATTGCCTCTACCAAAGTCAATTTCGGTTTTTCTCTGCCTCTCTTCGCGTTAATAGACTGACAGAAAAAATGCTTTATATACTTCTCTTAAACACGAAATAATATTAGCAGCGAAAAAACGAAATATCGTTGACAGGAAATCATGTTAGTAGGGGAAAAACCGAGATATTGCTTGCAGAAAAAAGGGAAAAAAATACAAAATCTACCGTGTGGCTGCTGGGATTCGAGCCCAGGTCTCTACGGCCACAACGTAGAATTCTTACCACTAAACTACAGCCACTTTGATGTCTTACGGGTGTAGGGTGTTATTTGTAGGAGGAATCATGTGTGCACGCAAATCATGCATTGCATGTGAGGAACGCGATGACACACACAATGGGAGTGGGGAGTTGGGGACTATATGGTAACAGATCATACATTACATGAGAGGAATACTATAGCACACATGTTCGCACTGTGTGCAAGCAAATCATACATTACATGAGAGCAGCGGCGGAGCTTGATGGCAAAAAAAGGGGAGGCCATCAACACTAATTTCTTACTTAATATGCAAATTTATTAATTTTATTAATAATCAATTTAACAACTACCCAAGGGAGTTTTCAATCAACAAGGAAGAGCCATAGCCCTCTTTGGCCTGTCCGCCATAGCATGAGAGGAACACTATAACATACATATTGGCATTGTGGTGCAAGCAAATCATACATTGTATGAGACGAAAACTATAGCACGCATATTGGCATTGTGGTGTAAGCCCATCTTTTTTATGCTAAGATTCTGTGTGCCATAAAGGTAGCACAAACTCAGAGAGATAGATCTTGATCGGATCCAATTTATTTACCTATACCTAATATTAAAGTATGATTTTTTCCCCTTCATCTGTCGGGATCCATCACCACTCACACCTCTATTCTTTTATCACTTACTTTGACCCTTTTTCCTTCACTCTCACCTCTCTTCTTCCATCCTTTGGTTCGTCACCTCTCACTCCTACTCTTCTTTCGTCCCTCGTCTCCTACTTAGTTAAAAGCTACAGAACTTTCAGTAGCACCACACCACTCATGTCGTGTTGTGGGCCGTGGCTAGCCGAACCCAAGCCATGTGTTCATCACAACTTGGCACACACACGTATGGCTAACCTTTCACCTTTCTAACCTCACAATAGATGTAGATAATAACATCCTATTTAAACCAAGTCAATAACTACTACAAAAATAATTTGTACTCATGCTTCCTTTTTTTTAGTTGCCATTCACTTACTGTATGTTTGGTTTGGAGGCTGATAAAAAATGGGATGAGCGATTCCTAATTTGATGTTGTCTGGTTTTGGGGCGACCAAAGACAGAGCCGTCTCATTTCCCTCACAGGGGGCATCCTCGTCTCTGTTCAAGTCATGTTCCTCCGTCTCACTCTTTGTTACGGGTGAAAGTGGTGCGGATAATTCTCCGCCCCGATCCGAACTGAATCCGAGTTTTAAGGATATGGAGAGGAACTTTTAATATCCGCGTGGATACGGATAATCCGAATCCAATTCTGTGCGGATGTAGGATACCATATGGAATCGGCAAAATCCGAAGGATATGGATTATCTGCAAATTCTATGCGGATTATCCGATGTTTAGAATAGGATATCCGATAATTCTCTTCCTAGACTAAAACCTAGAAAAAATTAGGATTTTTAAAAAAGTTTGTTAGTTAAGAACTACTAGTTTGTGATGTTATTGTTTGACGTTATAAATTTTGAATTGAGATCTTGCTTGCTGATATTACATATTGGCTAATAACTTATCATTTGTGAGTGAGGATAACTTGTTAAATGTTAATTTTGTCGGTGTGATAGCCACAACATGGAATGCAATATATGATTATTGTCTACTACTTGCTATTAAATCTTTACAAATAATTTTTTGACAAGTATAAAATTCTTTAAGTATGCACATATTACTCGACGATTTAAATCCGTATCCAATCCGCTTCCGCTCCATATCCATACTAGTTCCGACATCTAAAAAATCTATATTCGCATCCATATCCGAGTATTATCCGCTCCAATCCGAATCCGACAAAGAAAAACGGATTAGGATACAAGAAAAGCATTATCCGCTCCGATCCATTTTCATCCCTACTCTTTGTCTCTTTTGTCGTGGGTGCATCGCCTTGGCCTAGCGGAGGGCACATCTGCAGTGTGAGCTCGGGCAGAGGATAAGCTTGGAAGGCTACAGGCGGAGGACGAGCTCGCAACTCGAGAGGCCGCAAGCAAAGGACGACCTTGGGGATTTTTTTAATTTTAACACTTTTTGGAAACTAATTTTAAATCTAACACGGTCGGGTTTTTTAAACTAACACTTTTGGCCGTGCCTATTGCCCTGGCGTGGCCAAATGCCTGCGCCACGCCATGTATGGTGGCGCGATAGAGAGCTGATGTGGCGACGACCGGAATCGCCGACCGCTGACGGGGCAGGGCCTGCCGCGCCACCGATCTTGGCGCGGCACTGCCGCGCCCTGATCCGTGGCGCGGCAGAGCCGAATAAAACCCTCGCCGCCAGTCCCGCTGTCGAGCAGCAAGGCCATCTGGCCACCGCGCCCGCGTCCGCCCACGCCAGCCCGCCGCCGAGCACGTCGGTCGCCACGCCACGAACGCCGGCAGCCTAGTGCCCGCTCGGCCCTCCATTGCCGCCTCCCTCCCTTCCCTTCCATTCCTCGGCCACCTCACTCCCTCCTCGTCCTCGTGCAAGGTAATGACATACATTTTATTTTCGTTTGAATGGTGGATAGTATATTATGAATGGGAGCTAAGTTTAGGAGGAAAATTATGTTTGGGAACTATGGTCTACAGTTTGAAGGGAGATATTAGTTTGATTTTGTCAATGTTAAGGTTAATTATTTAGTTAGAAGTATGTTTACCATGTATATTTTTGTTGCTATAATTGTCGGTTATATTATTTTAGTTGCATCGCAAATGATTATATTTTACATTAATTTGCGTTGTTTTGATTGATGTTTAATTTGAACCGTTTTATTAGATGGAAGATATGTTTCGGGAGCAGTTATGGTGAAAACGGGGTCATCCTAGAGAATTGTACTCCGACGAGTCTAGCAAAGATGCCCCTGTCGCAACGGGGTCAAGCTAAGCTCTTGGATGAACTGAAGGGGAAGCAAGTAATTGCACGAAAGATGGGATATGGACCTGACTACGTCAACCTTTTCGTTAAACATCACAAAGATAAGATGCGTGAGTTTGTTAGACAGCGCGGTATTTGTAACCCGATCGACGTTGGGCTTGTCAAATGAGGATTGGAGAGACGGATGACATTAGAGGAGGAGAGGGCAAGGAAGAAGGCAAGGGAGGAGACAAGAGTACAGATGTAGGTCTTGAACGAGCATGTTGTTTCATTATGTGCCAGTGAGTACTTCGACGCCTTTTTTCCGTTGTCTGATTTTAAATGTAATATAGTCGCGTTGCTAACTGATTGCATTTTATACATGAAGGGATTGAATACAGTGAGGACCATGTTGTAGAGGTGGCTCGTGCAAGGTACGAGGAAAAGAAGTTAGATGAGCACAGGAAGCGAGCTGGCCGTACTGTTAAATCACCGATTGTGTTGTCTGATGAGAGGGGACGAGGATGAGGACGACACTGCTAGACTCAACGATCTCATTGCTCTAGCAGAGGCGGGTTTGCAGGCGGATAAGGCTGAAGACGATATTGGTAGACTGAGCGAGTTCATCGCTCTAGCAGAGGTGGGCTTGTAGGCAGAGGAGGCTGAGGACGACACTGACAGACTGAGCGAGCTCATCGCTCTAGCAGAGGTAGACTTACAGGCGGAGGAGGATGACGACGCGTTCTTCACTCAGGCTGTAGAGGCCGCAGATGAAGCGAAGGTCGCTTACTACAGGCAAAAGGCAGATCAGGGCAATGCAGGTGAGCCTAGCCATAGCAATAGGGTTGTGGTTGAGGATTGATACTCGAACGACGAGTTGCTTACTCAGTATGTTTCTGACTGAGGGTTTTTAATTATGCCGACTGTTAGTTCCATGCTTTATTAATGATCAATGTAGCTATGTAGTAGAAATTCTATTGTGTTGTCTTATATTCCATTTGAACTACTGATATATTGTACCCATGTGTCATGTACTTGAATTACCCATGATCGATCTTAAGTGATCACATCTGTTTGTATCATGCGTTCAAAATTTCTAAAATGAACGTAATCGGGTGAAATTGTCTCGAATACAGCACCATAGCCCACTGGTTCGGCCATGCCATAGCCCAAGTTCGGCCGCACTAGAGTCCATGGCGTGTCAGTGCCACGCCATACTACACGGCGCGTCAGTGCTGTACAAAACTACAAGTTGTTGTCGGTGCTGTACAAAACTACAAGTGGTGCCGCGACCGTGCGCAAGTTAAAACGAACATGAAGTAAATAAATAGACGACAAGTTGTCACATAACATTTTCATTGGTTTATGAGTCTGCAAGTTTTTGGTGACAATATTCGTTCGACATAAGTTCGACGTAATGAACTAAGTCCCAGGAATGTAAGGATCCCTCGAGCGCCTCTTGAAAACCTCGTCGTCTGGTGGAAGAAGGGGGTCGTCGTACTTCACCTCAAGAAGGGGGTACAACTGGTGCGGCGTGGGAGGGTCATCCTGTTATAAATTGATAAAAAATGGTTAGAGTATTCAAATTAATAATATTCAGATTAACATTATGTAGCATTGCAAAATTTGAACTACTTGTTATGCAGTATAAACATAATATGAAATCACCTGCTGCCCTCGTCTTCTATGTCGGCTAGCCTTGTGACCATATTATTTACAAACGGAGCAAAGATTCCTGCCACGGGTCTCGTTGAAGTCTCCCCCGCCGTACATGTCTTCACCGTACCCTCTCATAGCATCCGTGTCCCCCTTGAGTCGCTTCTTCTTCCTCCTACCCTTCCCTGCGGCACGTATAAGGATGACAACGGGGATGTACTCTTCGGTATCGCCGGAATGTTCTCTTCCCCGCTACGGAGAATTCATCCCGTCCTCATCCCCGTCCCCATTAACTGTCTCGGGTATAGATTCTTACTCATCCCCGTACCCGTCGGGCATTGATCGGGTAACAGATACCCAACGGGTACTGCATACCCGATAAACAAGAACACTTGGGGTCGCAGCTTTGCAATCAGAGACATTTCTTCTTCACCCAAGTATAAGTGTCGGAGTCTCGGAGATGCCAAGGAGAAGGAGCGAGGTTGCAAGGAGGACGAGCAAAGGTGGCAGAGAGACCGAACTGAGGAAGCGAGGGGCACGAGCGCTCGTGAGGTAGGCGTGCTTGTGCTGCTGGAGGAGATGGTGAGGAAAAATTGAACTAGGGTTCCTAAAACACACAAACTATATATATGATTGTTTAGATTTGGGCCAAAATATCTATGTTGAGCTTCTTTGGGCCTAATACTCGCATGACAGCTCAAATAATCGGGTTCCCCAACGGGTAACGGGGATGGGTAACTAAGGAACGTTCTCGTACCCGCTATACCCGTCGGGGATGGATTCTTACCTATTTAGATGCCCACGGGTAAAGATATGATTCCATCCCCGCCCCCCTAATGGATCAAATACCCATCGGGTATTGAGTATCGGAGCCCCATTGCCATCTTTAGGCACGTAGTCACAACCATCATAAGGTGGCCACTTGAAGGGTCGAGATAGCGACTAGAGGGGGGGTGAATAGTCTTTTCTAAAACTTAATCGTATCGGCTAACCGATACAAATGCAGAATTTAAACTAACGGTGTAGCCAAGACTACACCCCACTATATATGTTCACTAGCACCTTGCAAAGATAACAATTAAGCAATAAAGGTGCTGGGCTAGCTAGAGCTCTCCTAAACAATTCTAGGAGCAAGGTTACACAAACCTATACCACTAGTACTTTAAGTGACAAGGGAGCTCCTACACATGCTAGTAAGCAAAAGCACAAAGCTAACTAAGCTCACTAGCAATGCTTAATAACAAGGCAACCAATGCCTAATTAGAAAGCGCAAATACTTAGTTACACAAACTAAGCAATGTGACTAACAAGGTTACTAAAACCAAATTAGCCACGCAAAGGAGCTACTTCTATGATACACAAGCAAGAAGGTAATTAGCAAGCTACACAAGCTATCTAATTACAAGAGCAACTACACAAGCTTAATATGTATAAAAGTAATTGCAAGCTTGTGTAATGGGGATGCAAACCAACGGGAAGAACAAGGTTGACACGATGATTTTTCTCCCGAGGTTCACGTGTTTGCCAACACGCTAGTCCCCGTTGTGTCGACCGCTCACTTGGTGGTTCGGCGGCTAATTAGCATCACCCGCTAAGCCCACACGTCGGGCGCCGCAAGAACCTACCCCTTGAGTGAGGGTAGCTCAATGACACGCTTTACTAGAGTTGCTCTTCGCGGCTCCCGCGGGGCGAGCACAATGCCCCTCACAAGCACTTCTCCGGAGCGCCGCACAAGCTTCTTGCGCGCTTCGACGGAGACCACCACCAAGCCGTCTAGGAGGTGGCAACCTCCAAGAGTAACAAGCACCACCGGCTTGCAACTCGATCACCTAGTGCCACTCGATGCAACCTCATGATGCAATCGCACTAGAATCGCTCACTCACACAATCGAATGATCACTATCAAGCATATGTGTGATGGAGGGCTCCCAAGCACTCATAAGCATGGACACTAAGTCCCTTGAGGTGCTCCTACCCAGCCATGGCCGAAGGCCACTTCTATTTATAGCCCCAAGGGCTAAACTAGCCGTTACCCCTTCACTGGGCAACGGTCGGGCCGACTGGACGCTCCGGTCGTGTTGACCGGACGCTAGACCTCAGCGTCCGGTCGCTCGTAGACGACCACGTGTCCCGATTCCAACGGTCACTTGACCTGACCGGACACAGCAACTATAACTGACCGGACGCTGGACCCTCAGCGTCCGGTCGTTTCCAGTAAGCTCCTGAGCATGACCGGACGCGTTCAGTCGAACACGATCGGACGCAGCCAACGTCCGGTCACTCTCCAGCTACTGCGTCACCGTACGTCAGCCTGACCGGACACAGCCTTCCAGCGTCCGGTGCATTCAGATCCAGTGTCCGGTCATCTTCTCCATTCTCTTCACCCTTGCTCAAGTGTGCTAACCACAAGAATTTGCATCCGGCGCAATAGAAAATAGGCATTCCATTTTCCCGAAAGCGCCGAATCCCGCCTCGCAAGCTCGGCGGGAGGGAGAGAGGGACCCAAACCCATCTCAACCCTGCAAACACCACCTCCTTTGTAAATGTGCCAACACCATCAAGTGTACACCACCATGTGTATGTGTGTTAGCATTTTCACAATCATTTCCCAAAGGATGTTAGCCACTCAACTTGCCACGCCACTCGATCCTAGCGACAATGCAAAGTTAGATCACTCGAGTGGCACTAGATGACCGATATGCAAACAAGTTTGCCCCTCTTGATAGTACGGCCATCTATCCTAAACCCGGTCATAAACTTCTCTACACACCTATGACCGGTGAAATGAAATGCCCTAGGTTATACCTTTGCCTTGCGCATTCTATTCCATCTCCTTCAATGTCGATGCAACACATGCACCAACACGATCAACAATGATATGATCCACTTCATATCATCACATGATCATATTGGTTCATCGATCTTGACTCTACTTGCTCTTCACCGTTGCCATCGTCCATCAGCGCCAAGTCTTGCTCAAGCTTCACCGCCACGTGGTCCATCACTCCACAGCCTTCGACTTGCCCTTCACGCTTGCAACCGGTCCATCAAGCCAAGTCTTGTCTTGATTTTCTCCACCTTGATCACATGACTCAATGTCATGTCTCATGTGCATTTAGGCTCCTTCATCATCACATGTGTGAGCTTCGCAACATCTCCAAGCCATTTTCACCTCCATGGCATATGTTGCTCACACACATGTACCTGTGGACTAATCACCTATGTATCTCACATAAACACAATTAGTCCACCTAGGTTGTCACTCAATTACCAAAACCAAACAAGGACCTTTCACCACTGTGTCGGATCAAGGTATGGCTCGAAGCTCATCTCCCAAATACTAACGGTGTTCGAACGGAGATACAAGGGTGACATATATGGTAGATCCTCATAGTTGTACCCGCAAACCCTGTAGGTCATGATCATATGAGAGCAAGGGGCATGCATGATCTAAGGGACATTGCAACTGCACTCTACCTTTTCAAGATCAACTCGGTAGTTTTGTCCACCATAACGTTTGCCGCCCAAGCTTATGCCACCCTTGCCCTGTACACTAAAGATATGGCAGCGGGTCCATAAGGCTCGGCGGTGTGCTGCTTGGCCAATTATTCTGCCTCCTTCAAATGTTTGGCTCCAGCCTTTCTAAAATGCCCCTGCTCAGCTATATTCCTCTGTGCAAGTTCCCACCTCTTCACAAAATATTCATTGCACTTACGAAATGAGAACTCAACAATTCCAAACACAGGCAACGATTGAACTCCAGTGAATACATAGTTGAAGGACTCTGAGGAGTTAGTGGTCATGATGTCATACCTAAAACCCCCCTCGTCATATGCTAACGCCCACTGAGCCTTCTGTTCCATCTGCGCCTCTAACCAGGACTTTTCCGCTGCATTTACCATCTTGTTTAGTTCTCTCTTTGTCTCCTTGAACTAGTGCTCTATATGTACACAACATAGAGCCTTTACCTTGTCACATACCTCCTGCTTTCGCTGACACCGCCAGAAATTAGCGGCAAAGTGTCTCATGCACCATCTATGTACTAGAGGCGGGAACCCATCTATATGCTCAGCTGCAGCATTAAGAAGCCCTGTGTGACGGTCCGAGATCAAACATATAGTGCGAGTTGGGCCAAGCACTTGCACACGTAGAAGCCGCATGAACCATGATCACGATTCATTGTTCTCTCCCTCTACCAAAGCAAAAGCCATGGGTACTATCTAGTCCTCAGAATCAACAGTAGTAACCATCATCAAGGTGCCCATGTACTTTCTTGTTAGGAAAGTGCCATCAACAAATACGACTGGCCGACAAAACGGGAATGCATGTTCCGTTTGTACGAACAACCAGAACACACTATAGAGGACATGCCTCAATGGGTCCCAAAAAAACATCCCTCCGGTGTCCACAACCCATTTCAAGCCAGGGTTGTAGTAATGCATTGCACATAAGATGCGGCGCACCCTGTTGTATGCTTCCTCTCAAGTATCCCATCGAATCGCTAGAGCAATTTGCTTAGCACATCAAGCCTTTCTGTACGTCACATCGTACCTAACGAATCTAGATATGGACTGTTGTAAAGAAGACACCGAGATGTCATTATTATCATCAACGAGCCCCAATATATGACGGGTAAGGTAACGTGCAGTGAGCTGATGATGATTTTCCTTTCTCCTATTATCTAGGCAAGTGTGGGGTTCGACAACTTTAGTTATCCTCTACTTGCCATCACTCTGTCTCTTTCATGCATTTAACCTCCACATACAACCGTTTTTGCATATCACGTGGTACGTCAACTCCTGGTCCAAATGAGTGACGGTGTACGGCCTATGATGGTACACAACATAGTCCAAAAGGAAAAGTTTCATCTCTGACATTGTGTTGAATATCATCCCCTTCCTAAAGGTTTCTTTCTCATGGTTATACAATGAATTCCTACATATCTGGAGACCGGTGTCACAAACTACCATATCTATTATGCTGACATCCCTATAGTTCAGAACGCCCATGAAAGGTACATTCTTTGACCTTAGTTGCTCAAGCTCAGTCGCTATGTAAGGTGGTGGTGGAACATACTGCTGCGCTTCGCTAATTCTAGCCCATGAATCATAGGGGGTATCATCTGCAGCCAAATCTGTGACTAGTCTACCCTGAGCCTGGACACCATGCAAAACCTTAGTTGGTACTGGTAATGGCATAGTATAAATCGGTACTAGCATGGCATCAACCGGTGTTGGCATAACATCTGTACCTCCTTGGTCATCATCAGAATCGTCTGAATCACTGCTAACTACATCACCGATCCTGTCCTCCTCCTCCTGCTCCTCCTCTTCCCATTCAAAATCATTCACATCGAAGTCATTACTTATACAACCTACTGCAGTTAAATGAAACTGCTTCTGGGTCAACTGACCATCCAAATCCATGTTACCCTAACTTGCTTCCCCTTCGACCCTCAATTCTTGCTCATTGCCTCCAACACCGTCAATGGATAGGTTGTCCTGAACACCCTGCATCATGTACTCATTCTCCACCACCACCTCAGCCATGTGCATATTAGAACCTTGGAGAACCCTAGTGTAGCGGGACCAGTGAGCAGGGCCGCGCAAGGGCATGAGGACATAGTGTGCCCTAGTCTTCCCAGTATCAAACCTCCCCTTCAGTGTGAAATCATCGCTAAACTTTGCATTCAAACGGACACAAAGGTCGTTGAAGCTAGGAGGTTCATCAAACCATTCCAATTCTTCTTCCATATCCTCAAACATACCATCCTCTCTCCTAACACTTCCTCTATACAAAACTCTAACACAACAATCCATCTGCAAAAGCATTTCAAGAAACTTCATCAAGTCGTCGAAATCGTCGTACGCAATATCCATAGTAATATTAATATATATTTTAACTATAACTATACTAACTAATCTAATATTAACATCTATACAAGGCCAAATACAACAACTAATTAGACTAAATCCAATATATAACTAGACTCAATAAATATACTAACTAAACTACCTAACTTTACTGTCTATACTAACTTACTATATTACCTATACTAACTAAACTAACTAACTTTACTAACTATACTTTAATAATTTTACTAACTTTATTAGGGGAGTACCGTGCTCGGCGGTGGGCTGGCTGGCGCGGGTGGACGCGGCCGCGGCGGCCTTGCTGCGCTGCTTGGGCAACGGCGGCTGCTCGGCCACTGGCGTTCGTAGGCCGCGGCGGGGGTTTTATTCGGCTCTGTCACGCCACGGATCAGGACGCGGCAGGCCTTGCTCCGTCAGCGGTCGGCGATTCCGGTTGCCGCCACGTCAGCCCTCTGTCACGCCACCATGCATGGCGCGGCACAGGCATTTGGCCACGCTAGGGCAATAGGTGCGGCCTAAAATATTAGTTTAAAAAAAACTCAATCGTATTAGATTTAAAATTAGTTTCTAAAGTGTTAAAATAAAAAAAAAACACCTTGGGCGGCTGCGACACAAGGCAAGCTCGGACATGACTGCCAGTGGGTGGATGAGCTTGGCCAGCTTCCCTTGACGTGGAGCTCGTGAGTCAATTTCTCATCGTGTAGACATGCACTTTATTTTAGTTTGTTTGCATAACATCTCATTGTGTATAAGATCTGGACTTTATTTTCGACTCTATATGATCTTCCATGGACCGAATGATGATCTAGGGTGAGGTACATCAACAATTTTCCCTGTCTAAGTAAGATGTTTACCTCTGATCTACGTTTTAGACAGGCATTGTGTTTTCGGACCCTTCCAAGAAATAAATACGTCCTAGACCTTTTTTTATCTTTCATTTGCAAACAGAGTACGGTAGCATTACAAGTTCAATTTGCATAATTTGTTTGGGGAGTTAATTGCTTTTTCTTTTCCTGCATTGGTGAAAGACATGTACATTTCACCTAGTCTGGCTCTCTCAGATATTATCAACACAATTAGAAACTCAAATAATCAATGATCCTGTTATTTCATTATAATGAACATGCATGTAAGGACACAGGGTCTCACTGAAGGGGATTCTGATCGTTTTGATGAGTGTATCTACTATATCCCACGAGCGGACCCAGAGCCGGGCGACCCTGGGCGCCTGCCCGGGCTCTGCTCAGTGCACCACCGCTGCAGCCTGCACTGTACGTGTCAGCACACTGCACACTCGATTCAGCTTCTTCTCATCAAAAGTCTCACGGAGTGATAGTCATGCAGCGCAAACTCAGACACCATGCATGTAGCTAGTTGCTAGTACTAATTAATAATTGACTTTGTGCTTAATAATTAAGTTATCATTATTGGTCAGTTTCAGAACTCAAGACTAAAAAATGCAGCCAGCCTATACCTACGAGCTTACATAATATATATTGGGAATTTTTTTTAGCAATTCAACGTATAATTAATTTTAGTTTCATAGGGCATGTTTATCTATTTTCTAGCTACAAATTGCCACCATTTATGACTCTCATAATCTATTCTTTATAAACTCTGCTATATGATGATTTAGGACTTGTTTGAATGCTCTATTCACCTCAATCCACGTGTGTTAATCCACCCCAACACACATGGATTAAGGTAGATACATAAACATCCAAACAAGGCCTTATGGAATACCATGTTTTTTTTTCTTAATTTAAGTATGTAAAACCTTAGTTCTTTGAGTACAGTTAAATATCTATTTATACCTATTATTCATAATATATATATGCTTAAATTTACATGTAATTATCATATGCTGCTATTGGAACTTAGGTCCGCAATACCACCCGCTATCCGCGATCTAGTACCTCGACACCAATCCGCTACCAACTCACTATACGTTATTTAGTACCTTGATATTCGCCTAGGCTCTATAAAATTTCTGGGTCCACCACTGAATAGGAGAACCCCATAAGCAGATTTTTCAAGCTTCTCAGCGTGCCACGTCATTACGTATTACTCCCTCCTTTCAGTTTTCAGAAACCATCTACACATTACGGCGCTGGCGCGGCTTTTTCTCAGGCAAATGCGTGCTTTACTTTGCATGGCTGCATGCAGCGTTAATGCATTTTCCATCTGCTCACATTCCGCATTGCTTCCCTCCTATTTTTAGGCTGCATGCAAAACCAGTTCGTTGGCATTCCTCCACTTTCCCTTGCCAGGCGTTAGCGTCTTGGTCTTCATGAAGCGTTAATGTACGAGGATTATAAGTATTTGGACCCGCCACAAACTCTTCCGAGTGAAATCCCTGCCGCAAATTATCATATGCCTTTTCTCTGTCCCAGCACCACAAATCTCTTCACCTTCCATGCCCCATGCATGATCTCCAATACAGCCACAAATGCACTTGCAAACCGACGATACATATAGCCGCGGCCAGCTTCATATTTAAACCCAATGCATCCGCCTGCTCACATTGCCATCTCTGGCATCGGCCTCCACTCTGGTGAGTGGCTATCCATTGATCTGGCCTTCAATTGTAGCCAATTTGGCACCATCGTCCATGACTCCATGTCAAGCAAGCTTGGGAGTTCTCTATCCTATTATTGTGTAACTGTAATGCAACACCATACTGTCCATTTTCACCAATTCTCAAAGGTGAGAGTTCCCTGCATTCATAAATGTGTATATATTTTATCATGCTACTACTAATAGTTACTCTGCAAGAGTTTGATCTTTTGTTTGTTTGGCACATCCTATCCTAATTGCTTTGTTTTCCAACATCACCGGCATATTTAGGATGTGATTTGTTTTCAGTCGCCATTCAACATGCCGTACCAATCTCTTTCATATATAGCAGGAATATTTTATGGGATTTGTTATGACTCCACTGCTACTTTCACTTTGCTGGCTCAGGCCTCATATTTCTCCAGTCAAATGGAACTACTAATGCCAATGCAAGCAAGCAAACGGAACTACTAACGCCAACTTTAACTTATGTGTTGTACTGCACACAATGTATAGATTCTCATTTATATCAGTTTGTGACACGCAAATGAATGAAAATGCAAAATATAGTTTGCATGAATGCTCAAACATTAAACATTTATCTTTGATCCTCCCAAATTTCTTGGCATTAATTTACGTGCATCCATCATGATTGTTTTGTGGATTCATCTACCTTTTTTCTAATATATCACCAAATCCAAGCTCAAATAAAACGTGCGTATGTTTATTTCATGATTTCACTATTTCTTATCACATAGAACTTTCTCCTATATGATACTCAAAATTCCCGTAGCAACGAGCGGGTTATCATCTAGTTCCATCATAAGGTAATGATCAATGCCTTGGTGGAATAGAAGATTGTTATTGCAGATACTACATTTGAATATATTATATATTGTTAGATTGCCGTACAATGAGCAGTAATATTCTCCACGAAAGATCAAGCTAGAACCAAGCTGGAAAACTCGATTGACTAGCAGGATTATTCATTGACATTATATTAAAACTGTCTTGGGTCCTATGTTGGATTATTTGTAAAAATTAATTATTCGACTTTGAAATCTTGAAATATATGAAGATGCCTTATCTTGGTGTAATGACCTAATATATCATTCAGATTTCCCGCTGATGTTCTTTGGCTATTATTTATGTTGACAAAGTTACCTCCAGTTCTATATGCTTCACATTTAACCACTGTTGTCAATGTATGTTCCTTTTTGTTTGAGGGATTGTCGGTGTGTGTCCTTATCGTCGAGACGCAGCGCCACCTGTCCACACGCAGCGCCAGTTTCACAAGACTCCACGCCGCTCGTGCTTCCCTCCTCCGTCCGACGCTGTGCTAACCCCAATTTCCTCCGTACGGTCACCGCTGTCGCATTTTCCGACGAAGTCGCTGCATCAGTGCAACCTCGGCTGTCCCCCGCCTTGTTCTTCTTAAATGCCGGCTTGCATCCACACACCTCCGGTCCTCCGCTGCTTGTACGGCCTATGGTGATACACAGCATAGTCCTGAAGGAAGAGCTTCATCTCTGACATTGTATTGAATATCATCCCCTTTCTTAGGGTTTATTTCTCATGGTCATACAATGATTTCCTACACATCTGGAGACCGGTGTCATAAACTGCCATATCCGTCATGCTGGCATCCCTATAGTTCGGAACGCCCCTGAAAGATACGTTCATCGACCTTAGTTGCTCAAGCTCAGTCGCTGTGTAAGGTGGTGGTGGAACATACTGCTGTGCTTCGCTAATTCTGCCTCATGAATCATAGGGGGTATCATCTGCTAGCAAATCTATGACTAGTCTACTCTGAGCCTGGATAACATACAAAATCTCAGTTGGTACTGATAATGGCATACCATGATCAGGTACTGGCATGGCATCAATCGGTGTGGGCATAGCATGTCTATCTCTCTGGTCACCATCTGAATCGTCCGAATCACTGCTAACTACATCACCGATCCTGTCCTCCTCCTGCTCCTCCTCTTCTAGTTTGAACTCGTTCACATCAAAATCATTGCTTATACAACCTACTTGACTTGAATGAAACTGCTTCTACGTCAACTGACCGTCTAAATCCATATTATCCTGAGCTGCTTCCCCTTCGACCTCCAATTATTGCTCATTGCCTCCAACACCGTCAATGGACGGCCCGTCCTGGACACCCTGCATCCTATACCCATTCTCCACCACACCTCAGTCATGGACACATTGGAAACCTTGGAGCACCCTAGTATAGCGGGATCAGTGAGCAGTATCGCGTAAGGGCATGAGGACATAGTGTGCCCTAGTCTTCCTAGTATCAAACCTCCCCTTTAGTGTGAAATCACCGCCAAACTTTACATTCAAACGGACACAAAGGTCGTTGAAGCTAGGAGGTTCATCAAACCATTCCAATTATTCTTTCATATCCCTCAAACATACCATCTTCTCTTCTAACGCTTTCTCCGTACAAAACTCTAACACAACAATCCATCTACAAAAGCATTTCAAGAAACCTCATCAATTCATCGAAATCGTCGTACGTAATGTCTATAGTAATATTAATACATATTCTAACTATAACTATACTAACTAATCTAATATTAATATCTATACAAGGCTAACTACAACAACTAATGTATAACTAGACTCACTAACTATACTAACTAACTTTACTATCTATACTAACTTACTATATTGCCTATACTAACTAAACTAACTATACTTTACTAATTATACTAACTTTATTTATGTTACTAACTTACTATACTAACAATGTCGATTCAATCAACAAATACACTAGGGGGTACCTTGCGGCAAGCGGCGCTCGTCCTCGCGGCAGGCGGCGCGCTAGACCAGGCCGAGAGGCGCGGGCGCTGGCCTCGGCAGGCGGCGTGGCAATGAGGGCGGTGGTGGGCACGGTGGGCGTCCGTGGCACGGCGAGCAGCCGCCGTGCAGTGGCTGGAGGGCGCGGCGGGCGACCGGAGGGGCTGGCGCGCCGGCGTGCGGGCGCGGCGGGCGCGTGCGGTGCACCGGCGGTAGGCGCGGTGGGCAGGCGAGGTGGCGGGCAGGCGCGGCGGGCGCGAAGGTGCAGCGGGCGCGGCAGGCAGGCGAGGACTAGGCCGCGGCCCTTTTAGCCGGCTCTATCGCGCCACCGATCAGGGCGCGTCACTATCGCGTCAAGATCGGTGGCGCGGCAGACCCTGCCACATCACCGGTCAGCGCCCCAGTTGTCGTCACGTCAACCCTCTCGCCGCGCCACCATTTATGGCACGGTACAGGCATTTCGCCGCGCCAGGGAAATAGGCGTGGCCAAAAGTGATAGTTTTGAAAAAAATTAAATAGTGTTAGATTTAAAACTAGTTTACAACCGGTGTTAAAAATAAAAATAAAAAACACTTTGGTTACGAGTGCTGCATACCAAGGACATGGAGTGACGACGACAGTTCCGACGACTGAGGCCGAGGATGATGATCAGGAGGTGGGCGACGATCATGATTTGGATGAGGAGGAGGATGATGATCAGGTGGTAGACGACGATGGGAGGAGGAGGAGGAGGATATCTACGATTATCCTGAGAGAAAACTCCAAGTTCCTAGCAACGTCGATGTTTGGTTCGACGAAAAAGACAGTAGGGAGGAGGAGGACAGTCACATCATCGTCATCTGGTACCTCGTCGAGTCGTGTGGGAAGAAGAAGAAGCTGATCAATTGATCATGGTGAGGCGGGAGCTGCAATCCCCGCATTGCCTCCCCACGTGCACGCACAAGGTGGAGGTGTTTGAAGCGGATACGGAGGCAGGTGCATGGCTGCTGATGCCCAATGGCAATGGGATTGGGCTAGGCCTCGCCGGCGACGACGGACGGCCAAGCACTTTTCCTTAGCCAACGCTTCAGCAAGTGCGTCTCTACGTCGTCGTCAGGATCAGGATACGGTGGCGGCATCAGCAAGCAGGCACAGCAGGTGGACGAGGATTCCATCTACTTCGTGGATACAGGGGAAGCGTTCGACATGAAATCCGGGACCATTAGGGCATGTACAACGGGTCTTCAGAAGCCCAGTCTCTACGATGTATATTTTGCAAAAAGCACCCCACCGATACGAGGAGACGGGGTCGGCGTCGTCTCGTGAGACTGACGGGGAAGTTCCGTTGCCCGAGGCCGAGGTGACTTCTCCAGCAGCATTGTACGGGCGCTACCATCTCCAACCCTGAGGGCGAGGATCCAGTGCGCGCGGTTCAGGGAAATATCGCTCAAGAGATCCGTTCGTTCCAGGCCAGCCGGAGAGGCCATCGCGGCAGCGGGCATCTCGTTGCAAGCCGCCGGAGGAAGCAGCTGTTCTGGCCATCGCGGTCGTTCGGTAGGTGGTGTCGTGCGCCACCGCCGCTGCCGGAGAGCGCAACCTCCGTGGGATTTGGTAAACGTACGATGACTATTGGTTGACGAGCGCAATCCTGCCCAGCTATGGCATGCACGTTCTTGATTAATCACTTGATCTTGTAAATTGAAGCTTGTTAGTCTGTTTGGGATTAGTAGAATTGTTCCTTGATCACAGAACTTGATGTCTGATGAAATGTGCTTCATAGAAGCAGGGTCGGCCCTAGGCATTATGGTGGTCTGGGGCAAGTGAAAATTGGGGGTCTATTCCTAATATATATGTGCAATATTTTTTTTCTAATATATAATATAATCATTATATCGATGGTTTTGTAAAAAAAATATTGTAATTATGTTGCTCTGTAAGCGGTAGAGTCTTACCGTCCTGTGACCGGAAGGTCCCAGGTTCGAGTCGTAGTCTTCTCGTATTACACAGGTGATGGTAAGGCTTGCCACTGACACCCTTCTTCCAGACCCCACACAGAGCGGGAGCTCTCTGCACTGGGTGCGTCATTTATATTGCTCTTATTTATCCTTGATACATTCTCTATCAAATAACCACACAATGGTATACACAAATATTTATTTATAGTTGATCTTAACTACATATAGAGCATTAAATAACTTAGAGACATAACTCCGTCTGTGAGTTATATGACCAGTTTTTATACTTATCTGTATAATAGATTCGAGGTACTTAGAGACAGGTTCCTGTCTTCGGGTTGTATATGCCCTTAGCCCCAGGCGATCGTGTTTGCACTACAACGACCACACCTGGGTTTTCCCTCCAGGCTTACTCGTTTGACTATGCAATGCATGCACGCACGCATAAAACATCCACATTGATCATTAGAGAATTTTCTATTTATCTTACACACATAATACTACCTTGTTAAAGTTTATAAAACATATTGAAATGTTAGCTCAAGTCGTTCCAAGAAAATGTTGAAAATTCTAACACTATATAAGGGTTTATTTGGTTCAACCGTAAGCTATAAAAAACTATTATGTGATATGTGCTGCACAAAAATCATAAACTATTTGGTTAAAACAACTATGAAATATATGGACTATATATCTCTATCTCCCTTGAAACAGGTATGCTATCTATTTTCACTCATTTGAAAAAGCAGAAAAACGAAAGTAGCGTCAAGGTGCTGTGAAAAATATACTATGTGAAACAGCTCATTCTGAAAAGCAGAAAAACAAATGTAGAGTCTAGGATGGTGCGAAAAATATACTACGTTCTAGAAAAGCGATTCAGGTCCACACCCATTCAGTTGATACTTGCACTTTGGCAGCAGAAAAACTTCTAAGAAGTTGAAACAAACATAGCCTAAGACTGTTTTCTCAAGGTTGGATTTCAGTAATCAACGTTTGGAGCACAATATAAAAAGCTTTTTCATCTATACTTTCCAAAAAAAAAAAGCAAAGTCGTAGATTGATCGCTCATCTTCGATCCTTTATAGGCCTTGATGGGTCTGTGACTATTTGGATATTTTTTCTAAGTGCTCAAAGTAGGCCACAACTGCAACCAACAATTACGGAAAAAAAATCCATTCGCCAATTCTTTTCATCATGTATTAAACAAGTCAAAGTGTCAAACTGAAACTTGTAGTATATACCTGTTGTTTTGACATGAAAAGGGAAGTTAACACGTAAATCAAGAAGTTAACACATGAACTGATTATAGATGTGCACACCCTATCTTTGTGAGCACTTTCGAAGATCTGAGCTAAATTGATAAAACAGGCGCATGTTGATTGACATATCGCATAACATAAAAGAATAATATCATCAATCCTAAAATAAAATATAAAAATATAAGCACCCATATTAAATTGAGAACTTAAAAATAGAAGGATGTTCTAACACAAATAACCTAATCTACTGAGCAGTTTGCTTCCACACATCTCTCTATTCCCCTTTAGGAAAAGTCCAATACAGTCCTCCTTTATTTCCCATCTCAATGGAAAGATCAACGACCAATCCTATGTTTTTTTAGAATTACACAGTATAACGCAGATGTTCACAACACACCCACAGTCACCGCTATGAAGGTACTCACGCAAACCCTACTCCTATGAGCTTCTTCGAAGACTGGGCTGACAAATTCTCGAAACTGTGATTGAGAAAGTCAGCACATGATCCCTCTCACGGAAAGACAGAACCTAGGACTAAGGTTCTACCAAGGCTACCTACTCATTTATTTGAATCTATAACACTATGTTTTGTTTATGTGCAACATGTCATATTTGAACCGCTATGTATTTGTATTACTATATTGATGTAGTTTCCCTTGTCAATTATTATTAAGTAGAGAAAATGTTTCCCAAATATGCTTTAGAGCTTGTTTTTTTTTTGTTGTGTTACGTCTTGTTCGCTTGACTTATAAGCCGTGCTTTTTCAGCTAACGAACAAATCACCCAACAATATTTTCAGCCATGGCTTATTAGCCAAGCGAACAGAGCATTAGCCTCTGATGAAAAAGTTCAGTTAGGACCGAAATGGAACTGAAATAATTGAAAGCCGAAATGCTTAATTCTAGATTTTTTTCAGAGCGGTCTGATTCTCATTTTCTAGTACCCGGATTTCAAGGAACCAAGTCAAAACTGAAGCCAAAAGACGAAATACCGGAGAAAGTTAAGAAAAGAGGGTCTAGCAGGCCGAGTGGTGGAGGCTGACCGATTTAGGCCCGTTGGCCAGCTGGGGTTAAAGAGGATCTTTTATTTTATTATTATTCTATAAAGGTTTTTGTTCATATTGATCTTAAAGGAGTTAAAAACTCACACATATAGATTCAATAGATTATTATATGAAATTCACAAATTATCGGATGAGCAGAATCGCGAGACAAACATGCGTGGCGCCAACGTCACGTTTGATTCAGACGTCAAAGCAGATCTCTGCCCGCTTTGCATAGGAAGACGAGAACCTCACAACCTCTTATTGTTGCCATGGACAGTATCATCACTCGGTTCATTACTTAAAACATATTCCGAGAGTTCATTAATCTAGGTGGTATACCATAATAATTTTACGAACCACTCATATATTTACTCTACATATTCGGTACTTAGATAAGAATAGAAGCCACCGAGGTAATGAAATTTGAATGTGTTCTATTGCAATATTTCTCATTTATTCCTTCGCAACAAAAAAACATGTCATTTGTTTCGAGTCAAACTATCTTTTATTATAAATAAAGTATGTTTATAATAAAGTACCATATTTATAATACAAAAGGGTATCATTACATTCGTCAAAATACTTTTATTTATAAATATATATATCTATCTGGTGTTTATAAATGTTCACAATTTCTCTATGACCAAACATAAATTATTTTGACTTGTACACGATAAAACTAAACTGAAAGAGTATTATTTATTTTATTTTTTAAATAAAAAGGGAAAAAATGAGTCCCTTTGGCCATCTGTTTGCGGCCGACTTGCAATTTCCTTTTTCTTCTACGATGCGAAGCAACACCCTCCGGAAGTCCAGTCCCGGACATCTTCTCCGATCATCCCGTACTGCCGCCGCCGCCGCCGACACCACCACCACCTCCTCTTGTCGCCGTCCCATCCACTGCCCCTTTCCCGCCCTGCCGTTTTGGGTGGTGCGAGATGGCGCTCTCCGCCAGCGATGTGCCCACCATGTACACCGTCCTCGTCAATTCGCTCAGCGCCGACGAGGCGGCGCGGCGCCCGGCGGAGGCAGCTCTCGCGCAGTGCGAGACCCGCCCGGGCTTCTGCTCCTGCCTCCTGGTAAGCCATTCCGCCTCTCCCTGCACTCTCACATCGCATCCTGGTTTCTTCTAGGGCTTGGCTTCTCGCCACCGGGTGTCCGATCTACGGGGCTGCTGCTTCAACTCCTACCGACCTATTTCTCTGGTTTCCTGCTTCGCAGGAGATCATCTCGGCGAGGGGATTGGCTTGTCGGGAGGATGTTCGCCTGCTCGCCACGGTGTATTTTAAGAACAGTATCAACCGCTACTGGCGGCATCGCCGCGATTCGTAGTGAGTCCCGATACCTCTTCCTTAATTCTAAGTGATTGATTGATTTCCGCCTCACCCCCCTTCTGAAAATCGTAGTAATATTGAAGCCTTGCAATTCTTTTGGGTGGCAGCATTTTTGATATTGTATATCACTTATATGTTTAATCCCATTGCCACTTCGGTTAGAGTCATTGCCAATTCGAGCTTACTAAATCATGGAGTACTACTAGCTGGTCTCAAGAGGAGCCCTGTCACCTCTTTGTGTAGTAAATAGTTCTTTAGATTTGTTGGTAATCCAAAAGCTGCACTTTTAACCGAAATTTCTGCTTGATAATTTGATGTTGCATAGCATAAATGGCACACTTCTTCAACTACATGTTAATAGTTTCTGACATCTCACTTACCAGATTAAAATTTCTTTGGTGCAGTGGAATTAGCAATGAGGAGAAGGACCACCTTCGGAAAAATCTTTTGCTAAACATGCGTGAGGAAAATAGCCAGGTGTGCACTATAAAATGCATCCAGTTTGAGTCATAGATGGTAGACACATATAATGCGTATTGACGAGGCTGTATTTTCTTAATGCTGTAATGTAGATTGCACTGCAGCTAGCTGTATTAATCTCCAAGATTGCACGCTTGGATTACCCAAAGGAGTGGTATGTATTTGCGAAACAACTACCATCAGCTATCTTGCACATAGTTCGATTTGCGATTCAAGGCTACAATGGTTCCTCACATCTTGTCATTCAGGCCAGACCTTCTCTCTGTATTGGCACAACAGCTGCAGTCCGCTGATGTTCTTGCTTCACATCGTGTGTTTATGGTCCTGTTTCGAACTCTAAAGGAGCTGTCAACTAAACGGCTTGCTGTGGATCAGAAGAATTATGCAGAGGTAATTTCATTTTTCATTTTATAGAAGCCACTTATCCATGTGTGTCCCTACTCAGTTGTGTTTGTGTTTTGTCCATTGATATTTTTGTTTCATTTTATAATATTGTTCTGACACTGACTTCATAATAGCTTGTTGCCAGTGCCCCATAATGCATGAGACACAACATAGCAAACTCATATTATTTCTGGTTTTTCTTATTTGATCACATCAAGGCATCTCAAGGGGTTCACAGGTGGATTGTCATAATGTGAGCTTTTCACTATTGTCAAGTTATTGAATTGATCGAGAAACATCCCTTCCGTATTCCATAGCATCTGCAATTGTGTCACCGTTCCATGAGATTGTGAATATGTGTTGGAAGTTTTTTTATGATAATATTCATTGTAATGAGATATTTACTTAAAAAGTAAAAAAATGTTCACAAACTAAGCAGCACATTCTTACACATCTTGTTTTCTTATGTAGATCACTGGCCACTTGTTTGAGTATACCTGGAACCTTTGGAAGAGTGATGTGCAGGCTATATTACAGAATCTTTCCATGCTCTCACAGAGGAATGACATAGATTCCATTTTGGAGCAATCCAATGACCTTGCTTTGATTTGCGACCGGTGGTTGCTCTGCTTAAAGATTGTCCGGCAACTAATTTTTTCAGGTTATGCTAGTGACTCAAGAACTGCACAGGTAATCATATTATCTCCTTTGCTCATAGTCTTGCTGCTACTGAATGTTCATAAGCTGTTCCAGAAGCAAGATCTGCAACTAGCTGTTTACCTTTGTAGGAGGTCTGGCAGGTCAGGGAAGTTTGTCCAACAGTTTTGACTGCCATTAGATCCCTTCTTCCATATTGTAAGTTAATATTTTACTTGTACATTGCCTCGAATGCCCTCTTTTACCTATGTAGTTTCACTTGGGCATTAATTCTAACACCCTGAAATTGCTCTGATTTTGCTTTGACTTCATCAAATTTAGGCATTAGTGCAGTACTGTTTTGTGATATTTTTTTTGCTTCATTATTAAATATATTACTTTGAAAATGCTATTGATTAGAAAACTCAAAGAGTGATATTGTAGTCATGTGTAAATATGCCCCGTTAACCACTTCTCTCTGATCACAAGTAAATTGTCTGTTGTTGTTCTTTACTCCACAGACGACTCCTTCAAAGACAAGCAAGCTAAACTATGGGACTTTGCAAAAAGAGCATGCACTAAGTTGATGAAAGTCCTCGTTACTCTACAAGGCAGACATCCATATTCTTTTGTTCACCAAACTGTGCTTCCTGCTACAGTTGACTTCTGTTTGAATATGATTACAAATCCTGAACAGACTGGCACAACTTTTGAGGAGTTTCTTATACAAAGCATGGTTTTGGTTAAATCAGTACTGGAGTGCAAAGAATACAGACCAAGTCCCACAGGACGTGTTATCAATGAAAATGCACAGCCTTTAAGTCTGGAGCAAAGGAAGAAAAACTTTGCAGCAGTGGCTAGTGACATGCTGAAGGCCGTTTTGTCTGGTGATCGAGTTGTGCTCCTTTGCAACATTTTAGTAAGGAGGTAGTATTTTGATTCCTTGGCAATCATATAATGAACCTTGTCAAGTTTAAGAGAAAAATACAACTTGTCTCTTGTTAACCGAGTAAAGTATGCATTAATACTGAACAAACTGGTGAGCACATCATTTGGCCAGCAACCTAGATTGCTGCACCAATGCATGCTTAATGAATCCATCTGTGTCTATTACCAATAGAACAGGCGCCATTGAATATCTTGTAATTTTTCTGGTATTCATATTACATCTACAATTCTACACACAGGGTGTTTTTTTCATTCGTAGCTCATTTTATATTTTTATTTAGGATTTTTCTGGCCTTCAGGTACCTTAGAAGTTTGCAATTCTTTTGCAGATACTTCATTTACACAGCAAAGGATTTGGAAGAGTGGTCAGAGAATCCTGAGTCCTTCCACCATGAGCAGAATTTGGTTCAGTGGACCGAGAAAAAACGGCCATGTGCTGAAGCCCTCTTCATTGTTATCTTCGAGAAGTACCGAGAGGTGTGCACATTTAATTTTTCATTGTGGCCGTGAGTCAATTGAATGCTTTAATGCTCACATGATCATGTGTCACTTCAGCTTCTAGCTCCAGTTGTTGTTTCTGTTCTTCGTGAAGCTATGGCTGTTTCTCCACCACAAGAAACAGATGTTACTGCTGGAATGCTTTTAAAGGATGCTGCCTATACAGCCGCCGGGCATGTTTATTATGAACTTTCGAACTACCTCAGTTTTAATGAATGGTAGGTTACTAAGTTTGTACCTTTATGAGTTCTTAATGAAAATGATATCAGTCTTTGTAGAGCCATTTGCAGACGCTCTTACATGTTTGTGTTTAAGCATCTTGTGTTGAGCATACTGACAAAGCATTATTGGGAAGTTGATGGTCATAGTGTGTTCTAAATGATTGCATTCCTATTCGTTTTTCTCTATTTTCTACAGGTTCCATGGATCTCTATCTATAGAAATTTCAAATCATCACCCCAATATGCGTATCATTCGTAGAAAAATTGCATTGCTACTTGGGCAATGGATTTCTGAGGTACGTTTTCTCTAATATGAATATGATATGATTTCAGAAAACCATATATGATATAGTTTACTTTCTGCACAGCGTCTAGGCTTAGTGGTTTACTTTATATTTGGGCTCCAACATTTGTTGCTCTGTAGATCAAGGGCGACACTCGGAAATTGGTCTACCGCGCTTTGGTTGGATTGCTGCAGGATAATGACATAGCCGTTAGGGTATGTTCTACCTCTGCAATTCCTTGGCATTATGAGTGTATAGTTGTACCTACTTGTTTTAATTGTTTGTTCATTATGTTCAACTTTCAGCTAGCAGCATGCTCTTCTCTGTGTTATCTTTTCCAAGAATCTTGCTTTTCTGAAGTAGATTTGTTTGAGTGTCTTCCTACATGTTGGACAATGAGTTTCAAGTTGATAGAAGACGTCCAAGAATTTGATTCAAAGGTTTGTATCTCAAAAGCACAATTCCTGTTCTCCTTCAACTTCTTTTTAACCTGATTTCCCTGTATGCATTGGAACTTCATGTTGTGCTATTAGTCAATACCATGCCGAGTAAAAGTTAGTCAGGAAGCAATGAATGGTTACATTAGGCAGAATCTAGTTGGTAGCTTGTGTTACACACCAAATCTTGTACATCTAACTTTATGAATTTTCAGGTTTGTTCTCTCTCCTAATTTTTACCTATTTCTTTGTAGGTGCAAGTGTTGAACTTCATTTCAGTTCTTCTTGAACATGCGGGAGACAAGGTTATTCCATTTGCAAGTCAGCTATCACAATTTTTTCAGATGGTATGGCTCATAGATTTCTGTCTGATAAACTTTCTGTTTGCTGCTCTCTATTCATTTAGAATGTCCTTTGGGGAAAGCTGAGTTCGCATAGTGCTTCTGACATACCATCATTTGCTAAATGTTACACTAGAAGGGTCAAAGGGAGATAAAATGCCAACTTTCTCTGGCAATATGCTTTATTCAGGTTTTGTGTCACAGTTTCAACATCTATTGCTGACTATCAGAGAAAACACATGAATATTACCGCGTCATGTTATATAGATTTGCCCTTGATAGTATCTGTTATCAAGTACTGCAAGGGAGCAAGTTCGTGTTTGCCCCCTTTTTTCACAAGAAATAGAATCACAATATCAAACTTTAGCGGGGGCTGGTTCAATGCTATCAAGGGCTACCTAAAGTTTTGAGAAAAGGGCTCAATACGTTGATCATTCTAGTAGCCTAGGAATTTGGAAACATAGGAACTCTTTTGTTTTTGAAGGAGCTACCCTGTGTCCAGGCTGTTCTGCACAAAGTGGGAGAGGAATGTACCCTTTGGTGCTCTGCTGGAGCGTCGGCTCTCAGCTAACTCCTCTCTAGGTTGTTCTCCCCGGGCCATCTCTCCTGAGGAGATATTTTTCTAGTCGAGGTTGTATTTTGTTTAAGTTTTATAATAGGTGCTAACGTAATGTAAGGGGTTGGGTCTTGGAGAGGCCTCTTGATATCTCCTTGTACTATTTTTTCTTCTTAAATGAAATGACACGCAGCTT
The DNA here is from genome assembly GCF_019320115.1 of Miscanthus floridulus. Taxonomy (NCBI): domain Eukaryota; kingdom Viridiplantae; phylum Streptophyta; class Magnoliopsida; order Poales; family Poaceae; genus Miscanthus; species Miscanthus floridulus. The sequence goes on from NC_089583.1 coordinate 123,558,910, forward strand.
TCCTGCATTGTTCGAGGAAAAAAAAGCTTTGGTTAGGGCGAAAAGAACTTTGTTGAGGCCTTGCGGGACTTTATCAGTTCAATATTCAGCGGTGCTGATTTTCCTTTGTGGTTCAAATTATTTAGTTGCCTAATTTTGTTTTCCTTTTCCAGATATGGAATGAATCTGCGGGTGAAAGCTTGCTACAGATACAATTACTAACAGCACTTAGAACTTTTGTTTCTTCGCTTGGATTCCAGTCACCTCTTTCTTACCACATGCTTATTCCTATACTGCAAAGTGGTATCAATGTCGACAGCCCTGATGCTCTTAATCTTCTTGAGGACAGTGTTCTGGTAAGTGATTCTTAACCATGTTGGCATGAACACAAGCACACGTGCATGCACAAAATCTCTAATATTCAGAATTCATACTGCAGTTGTGGGAAGCAACCCTTTCAAATGCCCCTTCCATTGTACCTCAACTTCTGGATTTATTCCCTTACCTCGTGGGCATCATGAATAGAAGCTTTGACCATCTGGAGGTTAGAACTTACACCCCTAAAAAAAGAAAGGAAACCTCTCTTGGTTCAGAATAAGGCAGTGTGTGCAAGTAGTTCTATTCAGTGTGATTGGGTTCTTTTAGTGTGTATGTGGGCTTTCTGTCCCCCTCCCCTCTAAATATTTGTTGCTCCTTCTGTCCTAAAGTATAAGGTATCCAATATGGTAATCACAATATCTTAAGTGAGGGTTATGTGCGTCATTTTCTTTACCCCATAATATATCATAGTCCTAGAATTCATAGGATACCTTGTATTTCACGACGGAGTAGGATATTTGTTAGTCTACTTCACGGTTCAGAAAGATGTGAAATGGTGAATTGATTTTTTTTTTCTCATTTGTTAATGGTAACTTGAAGGGCGGGCCTGGTGCAAGCGGTAGAGTCTTACCGCCTGTGACCGGAAGGTCCCGGGTTTGAGTCGCGGTCTCCTCGCATTGCACAGGCGAGGGTAAGGCTTGCCACTGACACCCTTCCCCAGACCCCGCACAGAACGGGAGCTCTCTGCACTGGGTACGCCCTTTATTTGTTAATGGTAACTTGCTGGCAAGTAGATCAATTATCACCAATTTAGCCTTACCATTATGGTTATTTACATATTGCTCATTAACTGTGGTGCTGTTATATTTACTTATTTTGTTGATCTCATCTCGGCGTACTATCATCTGGAGGCGGCAAATGGTCCAGCTGCTGCTTATTCTACCAGCTATGTATTGCTGTTAGCTTTTAGTTTTTAGTTAGTTTGTTTTTTACCTCATATACATCCATGAAAGGACCAATTGAATTTTGGCACAAGACCAAAGTTCTTCATAATCATACGATATATTGTTCTGGTGAAAGTGGAACTTCTAAAAGCAACTTCTCCTAGCTGTTGCTGCAAATTGAGTGATATGCAGTTTTAGATTGCTCTTATTTGTATTTGTGCTATATTTGAGTTTATAAGTTTATTTTATTACATACCATATCTCCAGATTTGGAGATATTTATTTGCTTTGACTCTCAAATTAGATTATTTTGCAGGTCACAATGAAAATAATTGAGGATTACATAATTTTTGGTGGATCAGAATTTTTGAAAAGCCATGGTGCAAGCCTAGCTAACATCATTGATACTATTGTTGGAAATGTCAATGACAAAGGACTTCTCACTGCGCTTCCTATTGTTGATCTTCTTATTCAGGTTACAATACTTTGTCCTAGTGAAGCAACTCTACTTTCCCGAGTAACTTCTGGAGTTCTGGTGATGTTGGTTACTGTGAATTTGTTGGGACAAGTTGATGTGAGGGAACCTAGTTTTCTACCGTACTAAATTTGCTGTAACCATAATTTCATAGGCTAGAACTACAAGGAAACGGTTGGTCCTGAATATGCAGTGCTGTAGTTAAGGAGCCTTGTGCTGTGAAGAATTTCTATTCATTGACTTTTTATCTGCCCATCAGGTCATAAGGTCCTGTAATTGAATTGTCTAGACCTATATCTCCTTAAAAAAAAAACTTGTTGCAGTTAGCTTCCTTCTTTTGCTGAGATCTAAGTTTCTAATCAGAGCTTCTTGGTGCAGATCTTTCCTCTGGAAGCTCCACCATTTATATCCAGTGCTCTTCAGGTACTTATAAACTTGGTCATGTGTCTGGGGTGCTCCAATGACCCTCCATTTTTCATTACATTGTTTTTCCATTTCCATTGATCTAACTTGTGCGTTCATGACAACTTCTAGAAACTTACCTTCATATCATTGAGTCAAGATGATGGGCAAAACCCGTCTAGGACAACTGTCCGGGCATCCTCTGGGGCGATTCTTGCTAGGCTTCTGGTGATGAATACAAACTTTTCGGCACAACTATTATCAGAGCCTGCCCTTTTGGCAAGCATCCAACAAGCTGGGATTTCTGTGAACAATAATCTGCTTCTTTCTTTAGTTGATATGTGGATCGACAAGGTACTTCCTTCAGCACTGTTTGTTTCTTGGAAATTGGGCACCTTGTTCTAAAGATTATTTTTTCATGAGGTCGTTTTAAAGATTGGGATACCTACATTGTTCTAGTGGCTAATGTTCTGGGCTCTTTTGATCCCGCCATTTGACTTCAATATGTGTACAAGGCCCCGTTTGGATGCTCCTGGGGTTATAAGAATCCAGATAGTAGATAGTGATTTTGGATAGAAATAATCTAATCTGTTTAGATTCCCAGATTATACTCTGGATAGTGGATGCATTGTACAAGCTAAATGTCTAAAATTCCCTTGAGATGATTTTGTGGATAAAGTTGAAGCAAGGGCAAAATTGTCTTTTCCCACCCTCATATAGAAGGGATATTCGACTATAGCCTTGGATTTCTCAAACACATACCAGAATCCCCTAGAAGCCCTTTCGTTTGGATAGGATTCTGGTTTTTTTGGCCGGATTGTAAAATCCTCTCCGGATACAAACGAGCCCTAAATTATGCTGTGCATTGGATGTATCTAACCTGTTCTTGTTTCAACATATATCCTGACCTGATGATGCTGGGGTTATGGTTGTGTTGTCAATGAAACTTTTCTGTTCATACAAAACCGTGCTTGTGTCTATTCATACAATGATTGAATACTTGATATCAGCTCCACTTTAGTATTTTTGACGTGTTTTAGCTGTTGATATGCGAGTCTTGTAAATTCTGGAAGAGCTCAGTGGTTTTTGTGGTACTATTTTCACAAGCACTATGTCATTGGACAGGTAGATGATGCAAATGCTATACAGCAGAAGGAATATGCAATGGCGCTTTCTATAATTTTGACATTACAGGTACCTCAGGTCATTGACAAACTTGATGACATACTGAGGTAAGATGTTTCTTGGGCATTTAACTGAAACTGAAAGTCTGCCTTGTTGGTGGTTGGGACGTACTAATGAGTTATATGATTTAATGCAGTGTCTGCACTACTGTCATTATAGGAAGCCGTGAAGTAAAGACTGAGGACGATACTAGGTATCCTTTCGTCCTTCATTTTAATACGATTAAGGCTCTTTTATTTGTTGTTAAACCTTTGAGGCCTAGATTATTCTGTCAGCAACTCTTGATATAATTGTTTGCAGTGGCGATATCACAAGCTCTTCATGGATAGGCAACGATGGTTCAGGTTATTCCAATACTTCAAGCAAAGAGCTGAGAAAGCGCCAGGTATGGCATGCTTTACCTGTCTGTTCATTTCCAAATACATACAGGTTTGTAAGGGCACTGTTTCTGAAAGTTGTTTGTTGACTAGGTAAAGGATTCAGATCCAATCAAACAAGCATCACTAGAGAACGTGTTAAGAGAGAACTTAAAAGCATGTGCAGTTTTCCATGGGGATGAAGTATTCAATGCTGCCATTGGCAGGATCCATCCATCTGCGTTTGCTCAGCTGCAGCAGGCCCTGAATACTGCATAAGATGTGCATAGCTGCTACTTGATTGTTTGGTGATAAACTGATATTGAACCATTAGGTGGAGCAGGCATTGCTTCGTGAGGCACCATGAGCATATAGTGTGGTGGGTGATAGAAACACAGTACGACCTACCAAAGCCTTGAGTAGTTCAACAAAAGGCTGCATGCTGCGATGTATGTAACATGGTCCTTGCTTCTTTTCAGGTGCTGCCATTTGAAGCAGAGCGGCGATGTAGCGTACTGTTGAACACGGCATGAGTTTTTGATGACACAGCAGTGCAGAGTGCCTAAGCTACCTAGCGTATGAGCGTGTAGGGGTATTATGGATTGGTTGGTTATTTGTTCCTGAATTTTGTCTCAGGGCAGTGATTTTCCGATGTCTGGGACCACCGACCGTGAGGTTTAGTTGGTGCCGAGATATGATTGGGGCTGGGTGATTGTTGTTCGGTGTGTTGTAGGAGAATTGGATTTGGTCGGTCGTGTGGATGGCCAGAGTTTTTATAGCTGTCCTTCCAAGATGACTGGCTCGAGGTCCTGGGTTCAGTTTGTTCATTCATACTTTTTTTCCCTCCTGGTAAAATCAGAAATCATGGCCAGGCAACCATCCTACTTACTGGTGACCCCGAGGTGGTTGTTTGAGAAGGACCTTGTCCTGTGAGAAATACAATCCTATGGTTGTCCTGGAATGCAATTTTGTTTTACGTTTATGTTCCGCAGGCTCCATGCTTTCATGCTCTTGTGTTGTGCCTAAGAATTAATGGTCGAGATGTTTGCATTGGATTTCCTGGTGACTAGCCTATTTTGGTTTGGTCATTCTTACATTTAGGGAGTGGTTGGTTAGTTTGGTTTCATGGGGAGTCTGGAGAAGACATGTACTCTACTTGTGAACAACTGCCTGCTCCATTATCAGGCTTGCTGATTGATCCGACGCTATATGCTACATCTTTTCTTGCTGAAATTAGTGCGTCTGTATACAGTGATTAGTCTGGGAGTATATGAGCGTTGTCGCTTGTCGGTCCCCAGATGTGTCCGCCTCACAGTGCCCTCGACGGTCGTGCGCGTTTTGTGTGCAGATCCTGTGCCATGATCTTCTTGGTCATGATGGCGGCGGCCAACTCTGCGGCACGGCACTGTTGCAATCGAATTGTAGCCATGTGAACCAGAAATGTCGACTGCAACTATGTGTCATTTGTGTATAAAGTGTTCACTGCAAGTACTCCCTCCATCCCATCTCATCTAAAGTCAAATATTTTCAACTTTAACCAAAATATATAAAGATAAATCGCTAAATGTATTTCATAATAAACTTATTTACAGATACAACTATTGGTAATGCTTCTTACAAACCTAGTCACCTTAGTTCGAGATGGAGAGAGTACTTTAGAATATGAAAGGCCAGGAAATACAAAAGGTGTGCAAATCCAAGGAATAATTTGTTGGTCATTTTTTACATTTGACTGACCCAAACCCAACTAGATTGGCATGGCAATGACAGCACACTTAAGGGCTTTTCTAAACTCATAGCTCCTGGAATATAAATGAAGCATGAGTTTTGTCTGATGTCCATCAAAATCTATCTAACCTTTTACTGTTTATTAGCTGGCCAGAGTTGCCAAACGGGTGTGCAAAGAAAAGCTGGTGAGCTGTAGCCTGTAGGAAGGGAAGGCCGGGTGCGCTCATCTCATCTCCACCACACCACACCACACACATCGCACGGCTCCAACATCAATCACCATTAATTACCAAAAGAGTAACCCCTCTCTCATCAATCACCATCGTCATCTCACTACCCAGAGAAACACAAACAAATCACAGCTCCCACCACGGCGCCGCCGCCACCTCCTGCCCCACCGCCACGGCGGCCGGTGCAACTCCCTTCGTCGCGACCATTGCGCGCGCAGCCGCCCTCCTCCCCACCGCTCGGCTCCTCCTGCGCGGGCGCGTGGCTTCCTCCTCCGCCGCCGCCGCCTTCGTCGTCCTTCCCTTCCCCTCCCCATCGTCCTCCGACGACTCCGACGACGCCAATACCCTCCCTCCCCCGCCCGTGGCGGAGCCGGAAGCAGCCTCCCCGCACCGCCATCCGCCTCCACAGCTGCAGCAGCTGGAGCGCGACTGCAACTTGGCAATGAAGGAGCTGGCGCGCGCGGGGGACGTCGACCAGGTCGTCCACCTCTTCTCCGACCTCATGCTCTCCGCCACAAGCGCCGGCGTCCCACCCAGCGTGCTCTGCTACAACACGCTCCTCAACGCGCTCGCGGAGGACGGCCGCGCGGTGGAGGCCCGCAGGGTGTTCGACGGAATGCTCGCGGCGGGCGTGGCGCCCAACGCGTCGTCCTTCAACATCCTCGTCAAGCTGTACGCGTGGCGGACCGCCGAGTTCCATCTCGCCTACGACGAGATCCACGCCATGCAGCGGCACGGGGTGGTGCCCGACGTCAGCACCTTCTCCGCGCTCGTCACGGGGCTGTGCCGGGCGGGGAAGCTTGACGAGGCCTGGGGCGTGCTCGATTGGATGCTGCAGGAAGGGTGCTGCCCCATGGTGCACACGTATACGCCCATCGTGCAGGGCTATTGTCGTCAGTGCCGTATTGAGGAGGCTACCAACCTGATTGGCTTCATGGAGGAGGCTGGTTGTCCTCCCAATGCGGTCACTTATAATGTTCTGATAAGGGCACTGTGTGACGATGCCAGATTCGATGAGGTCAAGCAGGTGTTAGCAGAGATTGAAACTAAGGGCCACAAGCCCAGTACGGTTACCTATAATATATACATGGATGCTCTTAGCAAGAAAGGCATGGCTAAGGAAGCACTCAAGCAGTTTGAAGTCTTGCAAGGTAAAGGGTTGCATCCCACAGCTTTTACTTTGAGCATCATTCTAAATTGCCTTTGCTGTAACTCAAGGTTTTCACAAGCCATTCCCATCTTGGAGAGGAGCACAGAGTTAAATTGGTGTGCTGCTGTTGTCGCTTACAACACTGTGATGAGCAGACTGTGTGACATGGGCAGATGGCCAGCTGTTCTGGAGCTCTTGGCAAACATGATCAAGAAATGTATCGTACCAAACTCACGCACGTTCAACATTTTTATCCATAGTCTTTGCATCGCTGAAAAGCTTTCTGTAGCCAAGAAATTGGTCTATAATCAAGGGTTTCCTGCAAATGTTGTGACATACAATACACTCATCCATTCATTTTACTTAAGTGGAGAGGCCTGTGAGGCGGAAAGCATGTTTGCGTACATGACAGAAGTAGCAAATATTGCTCCAGATGAAGTCACCTATACCATAATGGTTGATGGATTATGCAGACAAGGAAAATTTGATAAGGCTACTAATTGTTTTAAAGAGTCTCTCAAGGATAGACTGTCAAAGGATCTTCTTACTACCCTTCTAAACAGGCTTGCTCGCAGTGATAGAAATGGGAACATCCTTGTTACATTCCAAGAAATTGAAAGACAAGGCTTTGTCTGTGGTTACATGATATTTGAGGATACGGTTAGATCAATCTGTCAGGTTGGTTTTCGTCAGCACATAAAGATGTTTAATCTGCAATTTCTGCTGGATGGAATGTTGGGACCTGGCAAGGAAGTGTACCCAGTGCATAAGGGCTAAGGAAAGAGATAAATGATCGCAAGAAAGATGGCAACTGGTAATTATATCTTTCAAATTTGTCGTCAAATACATCTGACTAGTGCTAAGTGCTTCCAGATGGATTAACAACATTACACATTTCTATGAACAAATCTTAAATTGGAATAGTGGCTGGTGGGTGGTCATGATTTTGCCTTCAAAGTGCCTCAATTTTTTCCCATCATGAATTATTGTGTATACATTAGATTTAATTTGGAAATATTGGGTCTATCTAAATGCCAACCTTTTCTTGCTTACAATTGCAGATGAACTTCAGTTCACTCTCAGAGGTACAGCCAAGAATATACAATTACATTGTATGTGTCACAGTATCCAGAATGTGGGAGTTCAGAGGCAAAACAATGAAGAGTAATTCATCTATTATATAGCTTTAGCTATTCACAAACATAAACACAGCTGTAGTGGGACACTTAAATGATAACAGTCTGGCATTTCACTTACCAGATTAAAATTTCTTTGCTGCAGTGGAATTAGTAATGAGGAGGACCACCTTTGGGAAAAATCTTTTTCTAAACACACATGAGGAGAATAGCCAGGTATGCACTAGATAATATGCATCCAGTTTGAGTCATATGATGGTAAACACATGATGTGTATTGATGAGACTATATTTTCTAAATGCTGTAATTGTAGATTGCACAGCAGGTAGCTGTATTAATCTCCAATATTGCACGCTTGGATTATCCAAAAGAGTGGTATGTATTTATTATACAGGTACTATTAGCTGTGTTGCACATCATTCAATTGGCGATTTAAGGCTACAATGTTTCCACTTTCCACGCATCTTGTTTCTCAGACCAGACCTTCTCTCTGTATTTGCACAACTGCATCCTGCCAATGTTGTAGCTTCCCATCATGTCTTTATGGCTCTGTTTTAAACTCCGAAGTAGCTGCCGACTAAACGTTTTGCTGTGGCTCTGAAGAATTATGGAGATGTAATTTCATTCTATAGAAACCACTTATCCATGTGTGTCCCTACTCAGATGTGCTTGTGTTTTGTCTGTTGATATTTTTGTTTCTTTTTATTTTGGCCTGAGCCTGATTCCATACTGGCTTGTTGTCATTAGGCACATCGTAGAAAACTCATATTATTTCTGTATTTTCTTATTTGAGCACACGAAAGCATCTCAAGGGATTCACAGTTGCATTGTCATAATATGAGTGTTTCACTATTGTTAGGCTGTTCTTGAACTGATCAAGAAATATGCCTTCCATATTCCATAGCATCCATTTTTGCACCGTTCTCATGAAATGTGAATTTGTTCTGTTTGTTCTTGTAATCCTATTCACTGTAATCTGGTATTTGCTCAGACTAAGCAGCGTGTTCTTAGGCATATTGTTTTCTTGTGTAGATCACTGGCTACATGTTTAGGTGTACCTGGAACCTTAGGAAGAGCAATGTGCAGACTTTCTATGCTCTTGTAGCGGAATGATATAGATTCTTTTTTTGGAGCAATCAAATGACCTTATTTTAATCTGCAACTGATGGTTACTATGCTTAAAGATCGTTCGGCAGCTAAAAGTTTCAGGTTATGCTAGTGCCTCAAGAACTGTGCAGCTAAGCATATTATGATATTACCACTTCTGCTCATAGTCTCACACCCTCACTGCTACTGAATGTTCATAAGCTGTTCCAACACCAAGATTTGCAAGTAGCTGTGGGGGTCTGGCAGTGGCAGGCAAGGGAAGTTTGTCCACCAGTTTTGAGTCTTTTGACAGGCACCAAATCCCTCTTCCATATTGTAAGTTATATATTGTATACTCCTACTTGTTATATCTTCTCTTGACACGCGCCCTTTTTCCTTTGTAGTTTCACCTGGGCACTAATTCCAGTACCCAGAAATTTCTCTGATTATCCTGACTTATCAAATTTAGGCATTACTGTATTGTGATATTTTTTTATCGGTTTCCTTTGCTATTTGGCTTGGCTATTTAATCTACCCTTTCGATTGTTCTATTGGCCAGAAAACTCAGACCATTCCTTCAAAGACAAGCAAACTGAACTATATGGGACTTTGCAAAAAGCTCACGCACTAAGTTGATGGAAGTCTTTGTTGCTTTACAAGGCAGACATCCATATTGTTTTGTTCACCAAACTGTGCTTCCAGCTACAGTTGACCTCAGCCAGAAGATGATCACAAATCCTGAACGGACTGAGTACTTGTGAGGAGTTTCAACTGATCAATGAAAATGCACTGCCTTGAAGTCTGGAGCAAAGGTCGTTTTGCCTGGTGATCGAGTCGTGTTGCTTTTCAACATTTCTTGGCAAGCATATAATTCATGTCAAGCTTATAAGATTAAGATAAAATACTAGTTATCTCTTATTTACTGAAACGTTTGCAACTGCTGGACGTACAAGCAGTTGAGCAAATCATTAAGATAAAATACCATTTTTTGATGCAACATAGCATAATTTGAAGTAGCATTAGCCATGAGAAGTATAGTAGATTGAGAAGCTGCTTTGCAAGTTGATATATACTCCGTATATATACAGTATATATATTGGTAGGTAAAGCGCGTCGCGTTATTAATTTAATCTATAAGTATAAGCCGTCGCTCATCGCCGATAAACTGACAATGAGGACGGTGATATCGTCGGTGGAGCCTCTGGACGCCGCCAACTCGACCAGCCGCCTGCAGGCCGCGGAGAGCTGCTGGCCGCCGGTGCAGCACAGCGGGCGCGCGACGTCCACCGCTTCTTGCGCGTCCACCTTGTCCCATAGGCCGTCGGAGGCGAGGACGAGGAACTCGCAGTCCGCGTCCACGGGCAGCGTGGTGGTGTCCGGCTCCGCCAGCACCCATGGCTTGAGGTGCCCGTCGCCGATGCCCCTGGACACCGCCAGCGAGCCCTGCACCCGCCACGTGCCGCGGCAGTCGATGACGAAGCCGCCCTGGCTCTCGATCCGGCGGCGCTCGTCCTCGCGGGACGCGCGGTGGTCGGAGGTGAGCGTGTTGGCCTTGCCCGCGCGGCATAGCACGGCGCGGCAGTCGCCGGCGTTGGACACAACGAGGCGGTCCTTGCGGAGCAGCGCCGTGACGGAGCAGGCGCCGCCCGCCCTGGAGGTGGAGGAGAAGTCGGCGTCGGTCCTTAGGTAGGCACGCCTCACGGCCTCCTCGACGGCCGTGGTTGTGTTCGTGCTGCAGGTGCGCGTTTGCTGCTGCTGCTGCAGCAGCTCCTGCGCCATGATCCTGGGCATGTTGGTGGCGGCGAACTCGGCGGCGGCCTTGCCACCGTGGCCGTCGAACACTCCGAAGAAGGCCGTGTGGGGGTCTCCCCCGAGGCCGACGGCGGCGACGTGGCGGTCCTCCATGTGGATCCGCCTCCGTCCCTTGCCCTTCCGGCAGTAGGCCGCGAAGCCGTGGCCCGCGGTCTCCTGGGTCTCATGCCCCGCCTCCTCCTCCTGCTCCTGTTCCTGTAGGGTGGTGACCGCGGGGACAAGGAGAGGCGGCGGGCGTCGGCGGTTGACGAGCCGCGACGGCGACGGAGTTATGGCGGTCGTCGTTACGGCTGCAAACTGCTGGTGGCTGGTGGGCTTGCATGACGACGGGGAGCAGGCGACCTCCCTACGGTGCTGGTGCTGGGCCCGGAGGAGGGAGGGTGGTCTGAGCCTGAGCGGCGAGCCCGGGAGGGTATGGATATGGTGGTGCGGCTCCGGCGTGTCCTTGTTGGAGGAGGAGAAGGAGAGGAGGGAGGGCGGGAGGCGGCGGGACGGGGAGAAGACCGGCGAGCCCGGGTTGGGGTTGGTCACCGCCGACGCGGAGAAAGGCATGTTCGCCGGGCGGAAGTAGTAGCCTGTTAACGTATGGATGAACACAGTACAGTAGTACCAGTTGTTACCACTCCTATCTAGGACCAGTATATTGCCTTTGCAATTTGCATCTGCCCTGCCGGTCTCTCTCCCAGGCTCTCACTGTGTATATATAGCTAGGGGACGGGGAGGAGTAGTGGTGTGTGGTGGTGTCCCTGTCCCTGTCCCGGCCGGCGCAGCGACGGCGACCCGGCGCTAGTTGCACTAGTGCATGCTGCAGGAGTCAGGACACTCCAGACAGGATCGTCGGAAGCTGAGCGGCGGCAACAAGGAGGGATAGAAGAAGGAAGGAAGGAAGGAAGGTAGCTACTAGCTAGGGACGGACGGCCGTCGACGGGGACGTGGCGGAAGAATTGAAGCAGTCTACGACATGGACGTCATGCCAGCCATGGCGCGCCGTGTGTCCGTGTCTGTGTCTGTGTCTGTGTCTGTGTGAGCGAGTCAAAGGAGATGGATGGAGCTGACTGGTACATTGGAGGACGTCGGCGACGGGCGATAACGGGCACGGATTGCAGCCATGCGCATCCCTGCAGTGTCGTGTACCCATCCTAGCCAGCCACCTGTGCGATCGACGACCTGCTGATCGATGCACACCACCACAATGGGCCAGCCGCGGCGCGTCCACGGCCACTAGCCCACTAGTAGGGTACGCACTAGCTGTTGCATCATCGACTTGTTTAGTTCCAAAAAAATTCCCAAAAAATGCTACACATCGAATCTTGCAATACGTGTATGGAGTATTAAATGTAGACAAAAAAAAATAATTGTACAGTTTGGTTGAAAATCATAAGACGAACGTTTTGAGCCTAATTAGTCCATGATTAAATACTAATTGCCAAAAATAAAACGAAAGTGCTACCGTAGCCAAATTTCCAAATTTTGCCAACTAAACACAGCCTCACTCCTGCTGACAGCGATCTGTCGGCACAAATTATATTATTAGACGGGCAGTCGTCCCAGAGATTAATACAGTACTCCGTAGACAGTAGCATCATAAATTTAAGAGCGAAAAGGTTTTCCGTCCTTCATCACAACCGTTCATTAGGATCCAACGGCCTCAATATCTCATGATGTGACAAATTAGACTAGTTTGTGTAAGCATGATACGAAACTTCGTCCTAAAATGAATCAGTAGGATATGATAGTGTTTTCATGGTCCAACCTTTTTCTTTAGGTCAAGGTGGTAGAAAAACAAATTTTATGTACACCACCCTCTCTCATGTCCGTACGAGTTCCATTGCTCAGGCATGTTACAAAGTCCGATCCTAACACAAAACATGAGCATCGGTAAATCTCTATACCTATATCCATACGAGTTAGAATAGCATCAGTCTCGATCTCAAACAAAATGAAATGTATGACGTGATCGCTAAATAAATACTCCAATCGCCAATTAACCATGCAACAATATTACATGTTCCGTTACAGTCGTTACAATGCATAGCGTATAGGTATGCTAGCCCCTGAAAATCAATGACCTATTTTATCAAAAGAAAAAAAAAATCAAGGACCTATTAGTGGGCAGGTCCAATGGTCCGTAGACCGTAGAGAAAAAGGATACGGTGGCCCACGGACTGTCTTGTCGTGATGGGCTCTAATGAAGCCGCCTGGTTTTCTACCAGGATTCGGCGATACCCAGTTCTGTACAACTAGGCCCGGACACTTTAGTGTGCCACTGATGGTTCATCAAAGTATTTAGTAAATTATTATGTTTTTTTTTTCTGAAGGCTGAGTAAATTACGTTACTTCTCTATATATGCAAATAAGTCACTAGAATTTTAAAATATATACAGAGCAATTTTGATGGCTTCAAACATATTCCCTCTGTTCGGAGAACAATACAATTCTAGCAAAGTACGTACCATACCAAGCCATTCAGAGTTTGATCAAGTTTATTAGAAAAAACAACAACATTTATAATACCAAATAAATATTGTTAAGTTCTCCAAAAAAAACTACATTTTAATAGTGTACTTATTTATTATCGTAAATATTTATACTTTTTCTTATAAAGTTAGATTTTAGATAGTTTGATTAGGGACTTATTCTTTCCAGGATGAAGGTAGTAGTTTCCTCTTTATTCATTCGTACAGAGATTGTAGTTAAATGATATCCTCCGTCTGTGTCAACCAAACTAGTGCTCCGTACGATTATTGCTCTAGCAAGTCCGTGTGAGCACGTGTACCGCACCAATTGATCGATACTCCGCTATAGAGCATGGACACGTACTGCTACTAGCCTACCGGGGATAACATAACACGCCATCCAAGCTAATTGGCCTTCGTTAATGATTTGTTTATTGCTGGTCAATTTTTTTTAGCAACTATTTCTAGTCAATTAACATTTGTCTCGGGTATCCTTTCAACGACTAGCCTTCATTTTTTTGAGATGGGTAGCGCATGTTACAGTTTTTTACTTAAAAAAAACTATCTCATAGTGCACGATAATCTAGTAGAGGTCAAAAGATTTGAAATTGTGTACTAGTGTTATCCCAGGATAAGATTTGAAGGTGCCACTAATAAGATTCTGCCTTTTGAAACACATGACCAGTCAATAAAAGTTAAGAGACTTCACTTGCTGCACTTATCTTAGTTAACTACTACCCCCTCCATTTCAAATTCTAACGCATTTTATTTTTTTAGATACATATTTTTTGCTATACATTTTGATGTACATTATACCTAAATACATACTAAAATCAATGCATAAAAAAATCCAAAACATCTTGGGAATATACTATCTTAAATCATGCATGCTAGTACTAGTATATGTTCCTAGAATTATACTAGCACTGTTCCCCAACCGCCGAAAGCTTGAGCTACTTTTCAGTCATAGAATAGTATTTTTCTCTCACAACATTTCAACATAAGCATCAACATAAGCCAAATTTTAGGATGCCATATGTTAGCTCATTTGGATTACTATTATCGCTCTCGATCTTTGCACAAGCAAAAGCAAAGTCACTATCTTCCGCCTAAGTTGTAGCGTCCATCCAAATGTGGCAAATTCGGCTTAATTGAGTAGTCAAGTATTCCTTGTCCTCTCCCGTCCCTATATTGTCTATATAATAATTCTGCCTCACATGCATTGTCTTGCCATCTTTTCTTTTCTTCTCCTATCTTTTTTTTTCTAGCTACTTGTATATGTTCTTATTTGGTTGTGTTGTGACCACACAGAGAAAACCAGTACTAGTTAAAACCTAAAAGTATGAACCCAATCTTTTTGTAAACCACTAGTTCTTAATAAATCGACGCTAATAGCATTTGCTTCTGTATGAGGCTACATACATGAGAGAGAGAAAACACTGTTTGTTTTGATGAATTAGTGTGAGAGAAAAACACTGTTCGTTCGCTGTAGGTACTGCTAAAATAGTGCTGCAAAACAAGGCGTAAATTTAGCATGGTTGGGCCAACAACAATATGTACCACGCATCACAAAGTCACCATAACTAAACACCATCACCAGGTGCTTTAACAACATATCACTGCTAACAAAAAGCCTTTACATGAAGTCAATCAGCTTGTTCGCTTGTTGGTTTCAGCCAGCCCAAATCAGCATGCCAACAGTGTTTTCCTCTCACAATAAACCAGCACCAGCCAGCCCAAACCAGTCCAGAAGCCAACCAGCGACCAGACCGAATATCACGCTGAAGTTATTTACTGTATATGTGTTTCCATATAAAACGAAAGAATATGCTTCCTGTGATATTCACTCTTTTCGCTTGAGTTTGTTTGGTTTGTAAACCGTACTTTTTCAGCCAACGAACAATATTTTTCTCTTACGCCAAATTGGCTAATAGTACTTTGAGCCATGGCTTATCAGCCAAACAAGCTAACAGTATTATGCTCTGAAAAAGAACATGTAGCATGTTTTTGGAAGAGGGAAGAGGGGGGAAAAGAAGAGCGAAAATGAATTTGTTGGTGAATAATAATATTCCAAGGTGCTCCCAGAGAGAGATTCGTCGCGTAGAATAGAAAGGGGGGACCCCACCGAGCAGTGACTGAGGCAGTGACCCACCTCCCCTGTTGCTCGTATAAAGCGGCAGAGCAGGCCCGGCGGTTTCCCCTGGCATTCGGCGCCGCCGCCTCATCAAATCACACACACAACAACACAGCCCGTCAGCCAGCCCGAGCCCAAGCCCCAAGGTTGGCGGCGGCGCGGCGCGATGGAGTCCCCCTACGCTCTCCACCTCGCCCTCGCCGCGCTCGTCGGCGCCTCCTTCGCCGCCGCCTCCGCCTACTACATGCACCGCAAGACCCTCGACCAGCTTCTCCGCTTCGCCCGCGACCAACAGCGCCGCCGCAACCGCCTCCTCCCCGACGGCGACGAACTGGAGGACGGCGAAGACGACGAGGACTATCCTCCGGTGCACAGGGACCACGATCGCCGCACCCTTCCCATCCCGCCGGGCCTACCGCCGCTCCACACCGGCCGAGAGGGTAGTACGCCTCCCGCTCCTTTTACTGTTTCGTTTCGATTCGATTCGAGTTCTCATGTTTTTGACTCATGGCTGCGTACCACCTCATAGTCACGTGTCATGTGATCGCCGCGCTAATGCGCTCTACGGAAGTTTAGCATCAACTGCTTATTCGTATCGTATATGGGAATGCACAACGTGCGCGATAGTTTGATTTGTTCAGTGTTTATTACTGTGCGCCCCCTCCTTGTTTTGATCTGGAGAAATAATGCGCGATAGTTTGATTTGTACAGTGTTTACTGCACACCCCCTGCTTGTTTTGATCTGGACAAATAATTGATGCTCCAACTTAAGTTGCGATTGAAGTTGATGACCTCGCGTACTTACTAGGTGTACTGTATCCTGATCCACTGGCCAGTGGCTACTTAGGAATCCCCCCCTCCCCCAGCCCCCAAAGTGATTGTAGAATGTTGAAACTATGTCTTGATGATGACAGGGGAAATCGTAAAAACAGGATTTAGGACGTGGAAGATCCTTCATGAAAGCATATGGTTAACACTTAGAATGGCTGTAATATGAACCAGTTATCCTGCTGATGTCTGTCTTCTTTACCTTTCAGGTAGGCCAGTCATTTCTCCAGGTTCGGCTAAAAGAGTTGGACCTATTGTTAGACCGACTACACCCAAATCCTCCGTTCCCACTGTCAGTGCATTTGATAGAATTGAAGATTCAGATGACGAGGAGGATCTTGTCCCAGATGCCAAGAATGATACTGCTTACTTGGCCCCAAACGGTGCTATTGTAAGTATCAAATCTCTATGCTACTCTGAACAAGTGATACCAATCTGTCTGCTAGTTCCACTAGAATTGTATCTATCAATTGCATGAATTCTTTGACTTGAGGATCTTCACATTTTGAGCTTTGTTTAGCTAAATGCAACACGGCTCAAAATCCGTGTGATTCTGGGAGGTTCAACTCACTGTTGTATTTACTATTTAGGCCTTGGACTAAGTTACACCGGTTATCAAGTAGAGTTTCTTAGTCTATGTTGCAATGCAAGTAACATATACTGATTAATTACCACACATATATTGTTGTGAGCAATGAGCATGTTTAGTTGTGTATGTAGATATGAATCATGGTACCATCTGTCTATCCTGTGCTGGTCTACAACTGCAACAGTGTGATTTACACTGTTCATTTGGTAAAAACTACTTTAGACTGCTTATGACATTATAAATGGAAATTTATTCTGTTTTCTGTTAATGTCATCTCACTACAAATTGAAGTGTTCTTTTATGTGTTCTGCAACTTTGCTGTGCATTTTCTCATGTGCTGCAACATTTTTTTTTCAATGTAGGGGCAATATTATATTTTCCTTGCAAGTGTGTCCTACTTATACTGGTATTATAGACTAACAGTGGTTTCTTTCATTTTTGTTCTTTCTCTCAGGGATCAGATCTCACAGATAAAGCGAGCCAGAATGGGGAATTAAAATCAGCACCATCAACGCAGATGATTAGATCCCATAGTGCAACTGGCAGTCTGCATGCACCCCAGCTTAACCCAATAGCAGCTGATATACTTCGAAAGGAACCTGAACATGAAACCTTCAGTAAAATCAACATCACAGCTGTTGGTATGTACCACTTTTTTTGTCCTTTTATCTATTTGGCTGCACCTTTCTTAAGTTAACAATATTGATGTTTCCTCAGATGGTGTTTTTCTAATAAAAGAACTAACATGTTCAGCTCATATGCTTTGTTTTTCCTCTGCATATATGTACACATGCCTATGTCTTTTTTTTGGGGGGTGGGGGGTGGTTGCGATTGGGAGGTTACTTCTATTCACTGAGAGGTCGAGCGTGGCAATGTACTTTATTCTATGAATGAATTCACTCAGCAATCGCTATAATCCTTTTGTTGCCCGTGCCCCGTGTTATTTGCTATTTGTCATTACTCTTACACTCCCTTCTCCCCCCTTGCAGAGACTCCTTCTCCTGATGAAATTGAAGCATACAAAGTTCTTCAGAAATGTCTTGAGCTGCGTGAGAGGTACATATTCAGAGAAGAAGTTGCTCCTTGGGAAAAAGAGATCATAACTGATCCTAGTACCCCAAAACCTAACCCAAATCCGTTCAATTATGAACATCAGGCTAAAACTGATGTAAGTGCAGCTCTTCAGATATGAACATGTTGACTAGACGGATATTGTTTAAGATAAATTCCTTTCCCCTAATTATTTTCTTTCTTTCAGCACCATTTTGAAATGGTTGATGGCGTCATTCATGTGTACCCCAATAAAGATTGTGAGTAATAAAGGAATTTCATATCTTTTAGTTTCTATACATCTACCTTCATGTGACTTGGTTTAGGGTACACTGATCATTATCTTTATCTATGTCTTTACAGCTAAAGAAAGACTCTATCCAGTTGCCGATGCAACTACCTTCTTTACTGATATGCACTACATCCTTCGTGTGTTGGCTGCTGGGGATATCCGAACCGTGTGTCATCACCGTCTAAATCTTCTAGAGCAGGTAATTCTTTGTGTTTTGTTCTTTCAACTGCATGCTCTTTCTGCATGAGTCTTAGCCAATGATGTTCTGACAACCAAGCCTGTTCATCGAAGCATGCAATGGTCTATGTTGATTCATTTGTATATGGTGTGTGCCACTTTGGTTCAATTATTGGTATAACTGATCCTAGTACCCCAAAACCTAACCCAAATCCGTTCAATTATGAACATCAGGCTAAAACTGATGTAAGCGCAGCTCTTCAGATATGAACATGTTTGGTTGCTTGCCTTGCTTGGCCAGGTAACAATCTAGGCCCTTGATTTCTAGTGCTTGGCGGCCTGGATTTGTGGCCTTGCAGGCATTTGCCTACCAGGGTTCAATCCAAACAGGCTCTATAGTCCTTTTCTTTTACTGAAAGCTGTGAGGGAGTTACTCACAGTGAGAGTCTTCCGTTCTGGAGAACAAGAGCAAAATATTTACAAAGAGACAAATTAAAGGGGGCTACTAAGACAAAGCAACTACAAGGTTATGAGTGGGGCTACTAGGAATACACATCCACATACAAGCTAGCTTGATTCATAAATCTTACTTGATTCATGAATCTTACTGAATAATATGGTGCATGCATATATTGACTCTTGCTTATGTTCACTCTTGTGTATGTCAGAAATTTAATCTTCATTTGATGGTCAATACGGATAGAGAACTGCTTGCTCAGAAAGCTGCACCTCACCGGGACTTCTACAACGTTAGGAAGGTTGATACTCATGTTCATCACTCAGCATGCATGAACCAGAAACACCTGTTGAGATTTATCAAGTCTAAGTTGAGGAAGGAACCTAATGAGGTACATACACTTTTTTTTTTTTCTTTCTGAAACTTCCCTTATTGTCTCACGTTATATCTAATAGTTCTTCACCTGAGATCTGGGATGTGTTCTACATCTGACTTGACTCCAAAATTGGAATTTGTAGGTTGTAATCTTTAGAGATGGGACCTATTTGACTCTTAAGGAGGTTTTTGAGAGTTTGGATTTGACAGGGTAACTTCTAGATTTGACTTTTCTTGTGTAAAGTCTTTCAGTTACCAGTTTTGACGTAACTCATTGATTTCTCTGCCAGGTATGACCTCAATGTTGATCTCTTAGATGTCCATGCTGATAAGAGTACATTTCATCGTTTTGACAAGTTCAATCTGAAATATAATCCATGTGGTCAATCTCGCCTGAGGGAGATCTTTTTAAAGCAGGATAATCTTATTCAAGGTACAAATATTTTGTGTAGATGTCTTTCTGTCTCAGTTGTGGTGCAACTGTTATTCACATGCCGCATTTATCTCATGGTCAATGTAAACCTGACAGGTCGCTTCCTTGCTGAGCTGACAAAAGAAGTATTTTCTGACCTTGAAGCAAGTAAATATCAGGTGTGTTATTCTTTCATAACTTGTTTTCTTAGTACTGGAACTAGTGTATCTGATTAGTGATCTTTCTAGTATGCTATCTTATGGATTCTAGCTATTCATTCTTAAGTACCCAGCTAATGACTCTTGCAATTACCTTCATCAGATGGCTGAGTATCGGATATCTATTTATGGGAGGAAGAAAAGTGAATGGGACCAAATGGCAAGTTGGATAGTGAACAATGAATTATATAGCGAGAATGTTGTTTGGTTAATTCAGGTTGATACCCCCATCCCCCTTCTTTTGTCCGAGTGTGTTCAGTAACCAAATATGCAACTCTGGCTAGCCCACAATGGAACAAGAGTATAGTTTATGTGCTTTATTATTTGTTTCATTTTTTTTCCGCAGATTCCTCGGATATACAATATATACAGGGAGATGGGCACAATCAATTCATTCCAAAACCTCCTTGACAATATTTTTCTCCCTCTTTATGAAGTAACTGTTGACCCAGCTTCACATCCTCAGCTCCATGTTTTCTTAGAACAGGTTAGTGGAAATACTTGTATGTCCACCGAATGGGTGGTTTCCACCTGATATTTGTTGTATTTTGTTAGGCATTATTTACATCATTTTCCTTTATTTACTTCAGGTTGTTGGGTTGGATTTGGTGGATGATGAAAGCAAACCTGAAAGACGCCCAACAAAACACATGCCAACACCTGAGCAATGGACTAATGTTTTCAATCCAGCCTATGCATATTATGTGTACTATTGCTATGCCAATCTGTATACACTGAACAAGGTACATCTTTTTGTGCATGGAGTTCTTCATCATGTGCTCATTTAAGGATAAGTAACACAGAAAATCCTCTGCAAAAAAAAAAAGATAATAGTGTCATTCTATTTTTTCACAAAATAAATTTTAGCTTGCAGTTAGCTTCTTGTTCAACATTCATCAGGTTAAATCACAGTGATTGATTTGAAATTTGTTGAGAGTGCAGCTTCGTGAGTCCAAGGGCATGACAACAATCAAACTGCGTCCACACTGTGGGGAGGTATGTGCCTAACATAGACTATAAATCTCCAGATTGAACTTGAACATAGTGATCTGATTATTGTTATCTTCAGGCTGGTGATATCGATCACCTTGCTGCAGCATTTCTTACTTCACATAACATTGCTCATGGGGTGAACCTAAAGAAATCCCCTGTACTTCAGTACTTGTATTATCTTGCTCAGGTTAGTGATAGTTTTGTGTTGACTGAACATCCAATGGATTTTGATATAGTTGCTTGGGAGGAACTAATTAATTGTCTTCTGTCTGGCTGTATACAGATTGGTCTTGCAATGTCTCCCTTAAGTAACAACTCACTGTTTATCGACTATCATCGGAACCCTTTCCCAACATTCTTCTTAAGAGGTCTTAACGTGTCTCTTTCGACTGACGACCCTCTACAAATTCACCTGACAAAGGAACCTTTGGTTGAAGAATACAGTATTGCAGCTTCAGTAATGTCCCTCCCTCCATCCCTCTATCTCTGTTATCTGTTTTCCCACCCAGATGTTCTTAGTTTGGATTGCTTGTTGCTCTTGGCAGCTTTGGAAGCTGAGCTCATGTGACTTGTGTGAAATCGCTAGAAATTCTGTCTACCAGTCCGGTTTCTCTCACAGGCTCAAGGTATAAACTACCGATTTATATGGCCATTTGTTGTGGGTCATGGATGGATTTTCCATCTCTTTTTTTTCCCCCTGAGCTCTAACATTGTCTGTTTTAGTCTCACTGGATCGGGAGAAACTACTACCAAAGGGGTCCGGAGGGCAATGACATCCACCAGACAAATGTTCCTCACATCAGGGTTGAATTTCGACACACTGTATGTACCTCTGTATTTAAATGGTGTGTCTTCATAAGTTAGCTTGTATCTGTTTATGATCTATCTTCTCCTTACCCTGGACTGCAGATCTGGAAAGAAGAAATGGAGCTGATACATTTTGGAAATGTTAAACTACCCGAAGAAATTGACAGGTGAAGAGTACGGGAATTGTGATTGCCGTGGCAGTGAAGTCTGGCAGTGGCTGTGATCGGGGAGGAGAAAAGGTGTCGACATGATCCTGCCTTTCGATGAATCTCTTATTTGCAGAGGTATATCATGACTATGATGTTGCCAAGGCCTACTAGTATACTCACTCCGTGCCTAGGCCATACCATCTATGAAGAATAAGTCAGAAAGCACAAATACATTCCTAGTATTTAGAAGCGTTGAATCCAGATGTGCCATGAGGTGGGAGGCAACGCATCATGTACTTCGTTACGTTTATACTTTATAGACGTGTGTAATGGTGGGTGGATCGACGAATGTCTGTCATCTAGTATTTGTTAGCCAAATTGCATGATAAATTAATTAGTTATCCAAAAAAAACTTATGTTTTATACTTAAAAAAATCTTTATTAGGTAAAGAAGTGAGTAGGCGCACCATGTAAATACAATGAAATAGGGGTTACTGATGTGTTTGGCTGTTTGCGGTGGTAGGGAGGCAGGTCAGGTGCATATACTTTTTCAGGGAAGAAACAATTTTTTACACCAAATCAGCGAGTAGTACTTTTTTTTTTTTAAGCTTGTCTTTTCAACGAATCGAACGGGCCGGCAAGCGCATTCCTCTCCTGCAGTGCATCAGGCGGGACGGAATCTCGTACAGGCTTACGTGCAGTACTAGGTTACTACTATAGTAGCAGTATTATGAATTGATTAGCATGGCACGGGCAAGCTTTTGGCCTTTTGGGATGGGAATGGATGGAGAATTGGAGATGGACCACGGACTCGCCACCGCCTCCCTCTGTAGGGCATAGACGGAGGAGGGCAAAATCTGCAGCTTTTTCTTGATTTCTGCTTGCCAGACCACAGTTTCTTCTTGATTGAAATAATCATCATGTGTGGTGTGCTGCTTGACAGATGACTTTCCTAGCTGACATGACAAAAGTAGTACGTAATGTATGTAACAGTGATACAGGAAGGGAAAAAGGATTAGAAAGGTGCATGCCTAAATTGAATGACGATCTTGTTTCTCTCTCTCTAAACTAAAAGAATTAAAAAGGAAAAGTAATTGCTACTGCTAGTCACAATCATAATTAAATCAGAGATTTTCTTTTTACAGAAATTACAAGACAAGATGAAACGAAGAAATGATTGATCTACAGTAGGTAGGTAGGTATGTAGGAGGGGTCAAAAATGGAAAATGGTTAGTGATCCTGGGACGACGACGACGAGGGCGGGCTTGGGGATATGATGTGCGCGTAGAGGAAGTGGTTCCAGGTGTCGGGGAGGCCCGGGAGGCACCAGTGGATGCAGTCGGCGTAGGTCTTGGGGTCGGCCTGCTGCTCCGGGGTGAGCAGCTTCCCCTGCCGCAGCGTGTGCACTGAGGTGTGCGCGTCCTTGCGCAGCTCCGACAGCCCCGTGATGTCCACGAACTGCACCGGCACGCGGCGGAGGTAGCGCGCCAGCACCCCGCGCGCCACGCCGTGCAGCCGCCAGTCCGTGCCGATGTCCAGCCGCCCCGTCCGGTTGTTGCTGATCGGCTGCGTCTCCATGGCGCACTTGATCCCGCCCTTGTTGCCCCACGCCCACGGCCTGCAATGCAATGCAATCAGTTGTAATCTGCAGCAATCAGCATCACATTCCCTTCCCAGCCTCCCAGGTGTTAATGTACGTATTTAGTATTAGAGTTAGAGCTAGGGGGAATCTTGTGGAACCGAACCACTGGTGGTGCTTTTTCTCTTTTGTTTGATTTGATGCAAAGAAAAGATTCATCTATAGCTAGAGCTTTTGCGTCCCTCCATGGAATCTAGTGGACCACCCCCCTCTTGCTTACCCTTTTGCGTCCTGGACAGATAGGCATTCCCTTCCTCCCTCCCTTTCAAAGTTTCAAGCACTAGAGCACTCCAAATAATCTACAGAGTGGAAGCTGCCTTTGTGTTATTAATAATTTAGTACTACTAGGCAAAGGCAATCCTCCTAAAATTAACAAGCAGTAGCTTGGTTAGTTCCTCGTGAATTGATTCCCCTGGCCTGCTTGGGAAGCAGATGCAGCAGATCCATGCACCATGTTGTATCCGTGCGTTTCTCATCCAGTCCAGCTGGAGTTGGGCAGTTCCTCACCCTTCGTTTCCTGCTGCTTACTCGGCAGAGCTGGCCTCCAGCTGCCTAGTACTCCTAGTAGCTAATAACGAGAAGAGACGAGACGAGACCAGAAAAGCACGTGAGAAAAGAAACACACTCATCCATGGAACGGAATGGATGGTCAAACTGGAGGAGGCCCAGGAGATGGAGGCCAAGTCACGGCATGTTTCGGTTACCCAAATTGCCAGGAAGCCCTGTGATGTGATTTGATTCCCCAATTTCCAAACGGTGACGCTAGTGAGCAGACTAGCAGGCATGGCACACCGCACACCTACACCTACTCCTACCTACCCAGCACGTACTGTATATACACGACCAAAGGAGGAGGAAAAAAACAAGACGAAGATGAAGGCGTGGCGTGATGTGTGTGCTTACGTGATGTGGTTGGGCGACATGCCCATGAAGAAGACTCTGGTTCGGTTGGGGTCGATGTGGCGGTCGACCCACTTGGCCCACGTCTTGAGCACCTCCCGGTACGCCACCGGCCGGTCCACCAGCGCGTACTTGCTCCACCTCTCCTTTTCCTGCTGCTGCTGCTGCTGATGGCCACGGCGACTAGTGCGTTTCCTGAGCACACATTACATTACATTTCATTTCATCTCAACAAACACACTACACTACAGAGTGTAGACAGACAAGTAGTAATGCAAGGTAGTAGCAGTAGTAATCATCATGTGAGACGTACATGACTTTCATCTCGAATGTGTTGAGCCACCAGATGTACGAGTTGAAGACGAGGTAGTCGACGCCCTTCCAGTTCTTGGCATGCTTGGCGATGGCGCGCCAGGCGATGACACGGTCCATGACGCTGTGCACCTGCGGGTCATCCGAGTTGGACTCCACCAGGAAGGGCGCCCAGTAGAACTCCACGGTGGCGTTGTAATCCTGCCATTAAATTTGCATTGCATTGCATTGGTTACCATTAGGATATAAGCGCAGCATACCATAGCATTGCATTGGTGGTGATGCACAGTCAAAGATGACAAGCAAGAAAGACGAGCTGAGCAGCCGATCGATCCATACATACATGCGCCGTAAATACGTTGAGCGATCCGTTGTTGACGAACTTTTGCAGGGTCTTGTGGCCCCAGGGCACGACGGACTGCACCAGGCACACCATGGACTCCCACTGGTTGCGGTTCAGCGAGTCCCCCACGAACATGAGCCGCTTGTTGCGCAGCCGCTCAAGCAGCAACCGAGCATCATACCTGGACCATCACATGCATCACACAGCAATTAATTAATTAATCTCTTCCATCCATCTCAGTTAGTCGGATGACATGGATGCAAATATGCAATGGCACTGGCGGAGCCACGTTTAGGGCCATCCCGGGCGCTGGCCCCCCTTGCTCGGGATAGATTTGCAAAGAGAGCCTGTGTCTTGAGTAGCATGCACGCACACTTGAAAGTTGCAACTACGCACACACATCTTCGTCACTGCATGGCCTAGCTACATGCATTCATCTACGCCACAACTAAACTTGCATTAGCTTCTTTTTTATTCTAGCTGCTTTCATCTTGATGATGCTAGGAGTATATTTCAACGCATTATTACAAAACTTAATTAGCATGGAGTATATTTCAACACATTATTACAAAACTTAATTAGCATGGAGTATATTTCAACACATTATTACAAGGCCGTTTCAAATGAGTACTGCTGTCGTTTCCCCTGTTTGCATGCAACTGCGTTATAATATTTCACTTATATTAGTATGTTACTTTAGTATGTCTATTTAGCTCTCTTGTTCTACTTAAGAAGGACAAATGACAATTAGCAGGAGTTCATCTTGCAACAGCTTACACTCATCAGGTAACATATAGTAGACTGCATATGCATTAATTTGTCTATTAATATATTTAATTTGGCTTACAAACTCCTCCACTAGAATTGTATAGCTGTGTTATATAGAAAGAAGATTATGCCTATAACTAGTGATTAGTCACAAGACTAGAATTGGGCCGCCCTTGAATTCTAACCTAGCTCTGCCACTGTGCAATGGATTGGAGCGAAGAATAAATGAAGAAAACGATCGGCAAGGGATGGCACGGTCCATCCAGACTCCATACAACAAGTGAAGTGATGCATGTATTGTGTTGGGGACTAGGACTACTGCATTTTGGGTGGATGGAAGTTTGGAACTCAACTGGCCTGGTTTAGTTTTCAAAAATTTTCCACCCCAAACTATCACATCGAATCTTGCGGTACATGTATGGAGTATTAAATATAGACGAAAAAAACTAATTGCACAGTTTGGTTGAAAAATCGCGAGACGAATGTTTTAAGACTAATTAGTCCATGATTAGCCATAAATGCTACAGTAACTAACATGCGCTAATGATGGATTAATTAGGCTTAATAATTCGTCTCGCAGTTTCTAGGCGAGCTATGTAATTAGTTTTTTTATTAGTATCCGAAAACCCCTTCCGACATCCCCGAAACATCCGATGTGACATCCAAAAATTTTCATTTCGCGAACTAAGGGCATGTTTGGTTCCAATAAGTCACCTGCTTATAAGTTATAAAAAGTGAAATAAGTGACTTATTTTGCCAAACACCACCAACTTATAAGTCACCCCTGCTTATAAGTTTTAAGTTAGTTTACCCCTGCTTAAAACTTATAAGTCACCCTTTTCCGCGTGGGGCCCACACCTTTAATGAATTTATAAGTCATCTACAACCAGGCATGAATTATAAGTCACTGATTTTCAGTCATCTGACTTAATAAGTCACCTGACATAAGGAAACCAAACAGGCCTTAAACACAGCCTGACTAGGCTCTGTTGGGTACTTTGGGTGGATTGGAAGTTTGAAACTCAACTGACTAGGCTCAGCTGATGCTAATTTATTATGAGAGAAAAATACTATTATTTTGCTAAAACGACACGTTTGTCAAAGTAAACAGGGCCTTGCCCCCCTACCTTACCTAGAATAATGTGGGAGAAAGGACCACAATCCCAATCCCACAAAACCAGGCCAGGCATGATTGACGCTGTGAGAGTGGGTGAATTCGAAACAGCTCCAGGTCCAGCCAAGATCAAACTGAAGTACCCCCAAATAACATAAACTAATCGAGTATTTTCTCATTCAGAGAGAGAAAGAGGTGGAGTAATGTACTACTAGTACAGGTGATTAAGCAATGCACTAGAGGATGTGTAGTAGTAGTAGTAATAACCTTATGTAGTAGTACTGTGAACTGTGAAGTAATGTAATGGTGTAAAAAATCCCAGTTGCCACCGCAGTAATAAATAATAAAAAGACCAGACTAGACTGAGGGCTGAGGCGCGTGCGTGCATGCATGCAGCAGTGTGTCGGTGCCGGTGGATCACGATTTCTACTACTGTTTTTCTAGTAATAAATTCTGCGGCATGTGCACTAGTACATGTACTGTTTAACTGCGTATGGGGATCCGAGATCTCAAATCTACTAGAGAATTTTGACCGACCGAGCGACGATTGTTGTTTTACCAGAGTCTATTCCAAAATGTGCATTTCATCAGACGAATCACTAGTTGAGATGGCAATGTTCCTCACTGGAATGGAATTGCAATGCAACTGCCGGACGACTAACGAGGATGAAGCCGAAGGCGAAGAACGCAGGGCAGGAATGGAACGGTCAAAAGGAAAGGGATATCAAGACGGGACCCCGCCCCGCCGGAAAAAGCCAAAGGAAGAAGCAACCAAATCTCACTCTCCTCTTGGGTGGGTGCTCTGCCTGCCTGTGATTGATACAAGAATCATTTCACTCATGATACGATGTACTCCACGCCACGCGTTTGGATAACAAGCAAGCGAATTACAGCTTGGTCGATGAAACGAAAACACAAGCACAAGCGAGAAGACTAGGATAGGATAGAATTGAATCAGATGAATTTAATGATTGCCGCGAAACTGATGAACCAGTTCATCGTCAATCAGTCACACGGCGCGCATAGTGGAATGGAAATGGAGGAGCAGAGCAGGAAGAGGGGGGGGGGGGGGGGGGGCGGTACCTGGGCAGGTCGCATCCGTCGGGCTGCCACCGCCACTTCTGGTACGAGTCGTCGCGGCGGCCGTTGCGCATGCACGTCACCTGCTCCGTCAGGAATTCGCACTCCGACTCGCGGTACAGCGGCGCCTGCTCGCCGGCCGCGTCGAACATCCAGCGCCCCCGGTACAGGTCGCACCCGGCAATGGCGGCGGCCTGCGGCGGCGGTGGCTGTTTCTGGGTTTGTTGCTCCTCCTGCCTTTTAGTATTCTCGACGAGTTGCTCCTTCCGCCACTACTCCCACTCCCACGGGGAGGGTCAGGGGCTGCTGCTGCTGCTTGTGCTGGGCTTCCTTGCGATCTCGATCCTCCTGCTCCTCGGCTTCCCGGCGTGCGTGAAGGGCGTCCGCCTCCACGTCCTGGTGCGCCGCCTCCTGCAGCACCCGCAGGTCGGGTGACCTCGCCCGCCCGGAGATGTCGACCTCAGCAGCGGCTGTTGTTGTTGCTGAGCTGGAGGCGCTGGAGCCGGAGGCCGCCTTCATGACGTCCTCGTTGTAGAGGAAGGTGGCGACGAGGAAGACGGAGACGACGAGGCCCGCGAGCGAGAGGCGCGCCGTGGGCCTGCGCGCGGGGCGGCTGCCTTGGCGGCCGGCGGCGCGGCGGCGGAAGCGGCTTGCGGCGGGTGCTGCATCGCATCCGAGAGGGCCGAGGCGATGATGAGTGATCTGAGTCTGATCTGATTGATCTCCGTCCGCGCACTGCCCAGCCCCGCCTGCCTGCCTGCCTCCCTCCCTCCCTAGATTGGTTGCTTGGCCTGTTCCGGTGGAGCTGCTGGGACTGGATCGAGTAGGGAGCAGCCAGCAGGGGGGATCCAATCCAAATCCACCCCCCTTGCTAGCTAGCAACTCCTAAGGTAAGGTAAGGTAGCTGCCAACTGAAACTACCACAGCATACAATACCATGGACGGAGGAATTGGATTGGTTTGGATTCACGGGACGGGAGGGAGAGGTCGCTTGGTTGCTTCTTCTTGTTTGGGTTGGCAGGGCACTTGGCCGGCCGGCCGCCTCACCCTCCCTCAACTTGTCTGTCTGTGTCTCTATTGCTGACTGATGGATCTCGCTCGAGGGGAGCAGCGCAGCCGCAGAGACAGGCGAGGAGAGGCGAGAGGAAGACGAAGGCACTGCAGAGACAGGAGACGTTCAAGCGCAACGCAACGGCAGGGGATGGAGACGGAATCCTCCCTCCGTCCCAGGCAAAGAAAAGGCAAGAGGAAGCAAGCCTCTTCGTTTCATTGGAAACGATCGTTGATTAGGTTTGGACTGGTTCAGCCCAGTCGAACAGGCTGAAGATCCTCCTCCTCCTCCTCCTTTCTTGTATTTTTTTATTATTTCTCGTATACTGTATGCCACCCTCGATCACAAGACACAACTCATCAAAAAAAAAAAAATCACAAGACACACAAAAAAAAAATGGTCGTGGGCCACACCACATGCGTCCTGCTTCGCACACGCAGGCTGAGGTTACCAAAAAATTATTCCACGACTAAATAAAATTTCAACCCTGCGACTTGATGCGAGATTAGTCAACAAACAAACATGGAGTAATAAGTTGGGAAAACGGTGTTTTGAGCTCAATTGTGATTTTACCTTTTCTTTTTAACTTTGTGATTGTCGGTGTTTTGGACCGGGGGTCCTCAACCAACCAGTAAATTTGAACTGCGTGCCCCTAATTCCAGATGGTGATGCAAAGAGACACAAGGTTTATACTGGTTCAGGTAATCGATGCCTACGTCCAGTCTGAGAGATCGATCTTGTATTCCTTGCACCGAAGTGCTTGTAGTAGGGAGTTCCAAGCTGGGTGAGAGAGGGAGCTGATCCCAGATCTCGGCGAGGTGTCGTGTGGGGCCGCTTGAGACGTTGCTCTCAGACGGCTGGGATGTGTGCGTGTGTGTGTTACAAGGTGTTCTTCTCCCCCTTGTCTAAGTGGCACAAGTTCTCTCCTTTATACTTGAGTAAGGACAAGGACAGTACATGTGTTAACTATGCGGGCGTCGTGTCAACAGGGGCAGCATGTCCGAGCCCTGTGGCCTGTTCCTGTGGCGGCATAGTCGTCGGAGTGGTCCGTCCTTGGAGCACTGGGGCGGCGTGCTAGTCCCATCCGATCCTGTGCGTCGTGGGAGCCCTAGAACTACCTCGGAGTGGGTGCGGCAGTGGACGTGCAAGCCGCTGTGGACGGACTGTGCGCGAGGCCGAGGCTTGGTCGGTGCCGAGGCTGCACCGCTGTGGGGGTCTCGGCGGGCACAAACCCCGAGATAGCCGAGACCTTGGTGCATAGTGCGAGGCCCCGAGTGGACGGCTGATCTGGTGCGTCGGCTTGGAGGCGTGATGACCCGGGCCAAGTTGTCCGTGCGATGTTGTTTTCGAGGCGGGGATCGTGGGACACAGTGTAGTGTGGGCGCTTATCGTGGGCACAGCGTCAGACACAGTGGCCCGGTAATCCCCGCCGTGCCCTGTCCCAGCCGGTATGGCGCTGATGCGACCTTAGGTCCCGTCGGCCATTCTGTGGCGTCTGAGCCAATCGTCCGGCTGAGATTGCGGGAGTGGTTGAAGTATTAATGAGACATGATGTGCTGTCGGGAAGACCAGCCGAGGCGGGGGCGACGGACCATGGATAAGCTGGCCTCGCGCGATACAGAGAATGAGGCCTCGCACGAGATGGAGAGCGGAGCCTCGCGCGAGACGGAGAGCGGACTCCTTGCCGAGGCCTTTCGTGGAGAGCCTCGCGCGAGGCGGAGATTGCGTCAGGATGCCGAGACCCCTACGCGAGGCTCGAGGCAAGGCGAAGGACCTGGTGGGCTCGGACGTGGCGGGTGAGGGGCCCACGGCTTACCTTCTAGCTTTGTTTTTTGATGGGACTTAAGCGTCCCCTTTGATATTCGCTCGGGGTACCCCGTTCTGAGGTACCCGATAGTAGCCCCCGAGCCTCCGGGGGAGTACGTGCACTCTCCCTGAGAGTTTGCCGAGGCTTGGTTTATACTCGCTCCCGTAGGAATTGGGTTTTGTTTCTTGAGGTTCCAGTGGGTGCGCGCGAGCGCACCCACCGGGTGTAGCCCCCGAGGCCCTGGAGGAGTGGAGTTACTCCTCCAGAGGCTTTTTTCATTTTCGCGTTTGAGAGAGTAGTTTTTATCGCATTTGCCGAGCCTATAAGCGCAAGTTCGGGTTGCGAGGGTCTCGGCGAGGCTGCAGGAAAAGCCCTCTAGCCTCCGCATGGAGCGAGAGGTCCGTTAGGGGTCCCCCTGACTTTGGGTACGACCCTCACGCTTCCTTTTCGCTCGGAAGGAGGGGTGGAATATGCCAGGCTACCCTCGATGGGCACGAGCGTGGGCACTTCCGGTGAGCTGTTATCGGGTGAGTCCGA